>NC_056732.1:599141308-599146308 GCF_019279795.1 Protopterus annectens
TTCACATGAAAAACACAGTACAATATCTAGGAACATCATGTTGGTGTTTGCCCATGACAGTCGCTGTGAGTGGTACCTGGATCTGGTGTTTGGTAAATGGCATTACATATGATATCTGGATGTGGGAAATAGCCTAAAGACAGGAGGGTGATGTGCCATACATGACTACAGCATCTAAATGTAGCTATGCTTCATTGAGACAACTGCCTGTTTAACAAGTTGTGTGTGGTAATGGCTATTCTGCATGTTTTACAACTGACAAGACAGTGCTCTGTTTATGAGGGACCCCCATCTGTAGGATCATCTGTGGACTGGTCAGTGTGTGGAACCATTTGTTTCCTGTGTTACTCACTGAACACACATCTGTGAACAGCTGGAGCATAGTGTGAGGATTGCAGCCAGTACATGGTGATAGTGATGAGTTACTGCCATTGCATCCCTGACTGGACATATGTCACATGAAACAGTGGTATGACAGACACTGTCTGGGGTTCTCAGTGACATGCCAATAATGGGCCACTGTTCATAGCTGCAGTCACATGTCTTCTACACGTTGTACAGATGTCATGCAGTATATATGCATGTGTTGTGCTCCCTCTGCAAATGTATACCATCTGTTGTGTTAGGTTGATGGTCATAGCTATGCATGCTGTTGTATGTAATCCTGAATGCTGTTGACTATTACTAAGCCATATCTGTATTTAAACTGCAACACCATAAGCTGTATGGGTTTGGAGGTCCCGGCAGAACCTCCTGTCCCACTTCAGCTGGCCATGGCACCGGGCACCAGCACATCTGCGGCCCAGCCTTGGATCTCCACCTCTGCTGGCTCTGCACTGCCTTCTGGTGGTACCGCCACTGAGGATGGGGCTTGTCCCCCCACCGGGAGCAGGTCCAGACAGGAGCATGTCTGCTGTCGGACAGTCCCGGACGTGGTGAGTAGTGGGCTCAATAAGGGGTTTCAAGACCAGATACGCCAGCTCAAGGGCACAGTGTCACATTTACAGGGTGAGTCTACCCCTCCTAGACAGCCCCCAGCACTGTCACCATTGCAGCTGTTTTGGTGCCGTGGTGGCTGCCCATGGCTGGGGACCTCTGTCCCACTGTTTCCATCTGGTGGCTCATGGGCTTGTGAAAGACAAACACCCCTCACCGTCCAAGGTGTATCCCCCCACATGTGTCATTTACCGACTCTGTATGCTGTCTTGCCTGTCATCCTACCTAACCTATCCTCCATGAGCATACCTACTCTCTTTTCCCCACATCCCACTCTCACCCTATGGAAAAAAAAGGCCAATCGGTTCCTAGAACATCATTTGCCCCATACATAGCTGTCCATTTCACACACGTGTCCACTGGACACATGTAACCCTTTTAATATGCATCACAACATACTCCAGTTGTCCTCACCCCTGTCTCTCAGGCGCACTATCCTAGTATGCACATGATTCCTAAATGTTCCAGGTTCATGTGATGTGGATGACCCCATTGTACTCATACTACCGGTCCCTCTATGGTTACCCCATTTACCTTTATCATGATGATGATGTTGCACACAGCACCTTGCAAGAGTACTGTTCTCACGTAATGATTGGACAGGAACTGTTGTGTTAATGTAAATAACATGCACAGAGTGATGTATATGGCCAATGTACAAATGTTTGCGTGTATGACTGACACATGTCTGTTTGAGGGAGTCTTGATATTACAGAGGACAACACCACTACATAATACAGGCATTGCTGGTGTTTCCCTTTTCATTCCTTTGTAATGTTTTGTTGTCACATGGGATGTTCCTGATATATCTATATATATATATGTATCTATATGCTGGACATAAACACTAACACATATATCTACATGATGGATTACATTTCCTATACTGTTGAATGACTGCGCTATATGATATGCTTGTGACAAGGTCTGATGCCCGTATATCTGCCATGGCTTAGTGGTAAATCACAATAGCTGTGTGTGCTGGGTCATGGTTTCGAGCCTTGCAGAGACCATTTATTTTGTTGCTGGGCAGAACAAGGCCATTGGATACGGTGTGATTAAGGCACATTAAAGCAGTTGTGAGCGGGTGTGCGTGGGTTTACGTAGTGCTAAGCAATGCTAAACTCTGGTTACAGTTTCTTACACTCAGTTAGCCTCTACATTGCTTTACCAGGGTAATATTCGCATACTGGCAGCCAAACAGGCTTACACCCACTTGCTCCTGCACTTGCAAATGCACTGCATTTGTTTGCATCTGACACTCACGCCCCTGTGTGGGAGTGAGGACTACGATATTACCTTGTGATGCCTATTACATCAGATTACATGCCTACAGTATCTGGAATGGCTGCCCATTAGGCGACAGCATGCCATTCGACTGTATGAAATCCGGGGCCTGTCCAGAGTTTGATTGATATTATTGGTGTGTTCCTCTTACAATCTGCACCCATCTGGCTAATACATGGGAACTGACACTCTTAAATACAAACAAGTAATTGGGTTTTGGAACCCACATCCTTCAGCCAAGCCATGCTACTGCATAACTAATATTGTATCATCTTTCTAAGGTAGTCAGTGGAATATGTGCTTTCTGTCCCTATCAGATCTCTCATACGATTGGGGAAATATGCAAACTGAATCAGGGACATGGCATAACAACATCAGGGACACATTTAAATTATTGGAGCTATTAACCTGACACATCGACAGACTCAGAGCATATGAATTCATACACATTTTCTGAGGTAAATGATGTTTATAACTCTTAATTGTTGTCGTTATTCATTATGTGTAATTCACCCCCTTTCCTCCAAATGTCACTAGTTTTAGGAGGGATTAAGTAGGGCAGAGTTAGAAACCAAGTCGAAATCTGGAAATCAGGGACAGTTTAGAGGTATGGGCCCTATTTGTTGACCCAATGGTTTATGTCCTGTCCAGTGGATGTGCTATTAGGGGTTGAGAGGTATGGGCATCAGCTATGCCCATTTTGGAATATTACTTACATCCCCGGGGTGGTCCTCATACAACTGTGCCAGCCAACACCTGCATGCCTAGGTCTATAATTGCATACCCATAGTTTCCCCACCTGCCACTCCTCTACAGCACTCATCCTTACTGTGGGTGCAGGTGAGGTATGAACACACCACTACACACTGCCCACTCTCCCCATGTCGGGACACATGTCGAACATTGTGTCGACCCATAGGTTATCAGGCTTGCACAACCTACTGGTCCGTGTACATCTACAGGCTGGTTTGATAAGTCATTACCGTGACTGCCTCTGATCATTAATTTTTGGTGTCCCACAAGGGACATCGATGTCTATGTTTCAAGATTAGGCCTGGCAGGTCTCTCCCACTGGTAGTATCCTGCCAGTGGTCTGGGAAGCAGTGGTGTGCTTACCTTTATTGTGTGTCTGTATGTCTCACTGGCCTAGCTGGGGGGGGGGGGGAGTTGATGCTACATGTTACACGTTTGTTTATTGGACCCCTCACCCCCATATGCATGGCCTGTGAACATATGTTACTTGTAACTGCTGTATCATATCCTAGCTATAGACATGCGTATATTTACAGTCACATATATATCTGTTTACATTACTATATACAGATATAGCTGTATATGTATGCATACATGTATATTTATATTTTGCTGTCTATACATATATATATATATATATATATATATATATATATATATATATATATATATATATATATCACAACATATGGGTCTATGGGTGTCTGCATATGTATATATTTATATGTGGGTATGTATCTGTATTCTGTCTCTGTATGTATACATTTGTACTACGGAGAGGGAGAGGCTTATCTCTATGTCGCTATGGGTAGATATACACACACATACCTCTACATATATACATCTACATCTGGTTATTCCATTCCTTGCCATATAGATTACACTTTGCTGCAGTGGGACTCATAGTGGGTGTGGCTGCTCATTGGGTGACGCCTCTGCCCAATGAACACATTTGCTTACATCCCTAGGGCTGTCCATATAGGCCCACATCAGCCAACACCTGCACACCTAGACCCATAAGTAGCTACCCATAGTTCCCCCACCCGCACCTCCTCAACAGCGCCCATCCTTACTCTGGGTCCTGGTCTGTTCTGGACACACCACTACACGCTGGCCACTCTCGACTTCACGGGACCCATTTCATACAATTGTCTTGGCCCATGGGTCATCAGGGTTTCCCACCTTTGTATTCCGAGTAGATATACACCCCAGCCAGAATGGTTGGTCTATCACCTTCTTTTAGTCTTGGCAATTTTTGGGGTGTCCCGCAAGGGATACTCCAGTCTGTGTTCCAAGATTAGAATATACGGGTGCACTGTGTACCCCCCCTGGTTGTATCCTGCCTGTGGTGTGGGGAGCATTGTTTACATTGTTTGTGTGTATGTTTCCCGTGTCTGGCTGGGGGGGGGGTGGAAGGTCATGCTACGTGTTTCATGTTTCTTGCTTAGGTTCCTCACTTCCATTGGCATAGCCTGTGAACATATGTCATTCTTGTGTGCTGTTTCCTATCATAGCTGTATATTTGTGTATATCTACACACACACACACACACACACACACACACACACACACACACACACACACACATATATATATATGTGTGTGTGTGTGTGTGTGTGTGTGTGTGTGTGTGTGTGTGTATATATATATATATATATGTGTGTGTGTGTGTGTGTGTGAGTGTCTGTAAAGCAATACATACCCCACGCAAACGCACTTACACATGCTTACTGGTGTTTATATATGCTTGACCTGCTTACTAGTGCCTTATTCATTATGACACTGACACTTCACACCAGTTAACTTTTAATCGATATTTTGCAGGTTTAACAGTGGACAGATGTCGCAATATGTTCTGTACAGCTTACCGATGGTAAATGGTATGTAATACAGTAGGATTCAGTACAGGAATATCTGCTCATTAGGGGGTTGCTCTAACCAATACACTACTGCTGTGCTGCTTC
>NC_056732.1:599151308-599196308 GCF_019279795.1 Protopterus annectens
AACTCCTCCTTAGCATGTAGTCATTGTAGTTTTCAAGAAGTCTGTCTAATTTATGGTATACAGGTACATTGCAGATACAAGTTCTACATGATATCTGGCTGAATATATTAACTCATCACATTTTTATAGGTGTAAAAATATGGGCTGCATGTGAAGTTGTGGTGGTAGATCAGGCTTATATGGTTTGCTTTACTGTATTCACAGATAATTCTTTGTCCAGCACCAGCACTGTGGAGCCTCCCCTGCCTGATACTTGCCAATCTGTAACCTCTGAAAATGATGGCAGGGATGACTTGGCACAGAGGTAAGTGTAGCGTGTGTGTTGGAGACAGGGAGTGGGACCCATGCATGTTTTCCTCAGAATATGGACACACTATCTATGCCTGTGGGTACCCAGGAAATAAAACCAAATGACAATCCACAAACCAAGAACCAACGAAACACTACAAAAATAAAAGGGAATAGAGCAGTCACAGTAAGCAATAAAACCACATGAGCTTGTACAGGGGAATGGGGACACTATAAATCAGAGAAGTATGATGGGTCCTAAGACAAGAGATGGCTGCACCTGTCCCTAACATTGGTGAGTTGTGGAGTCCCAAGGGACTGGTAATGTTGCCCAATGAATGCATGGTTAACACCCTCTCCCTGAAGTTGATTTGTCAGTAGCTGCCTCCGTATATATGTTAAAGGCCATCATGGAGGCACAAGCTAGTCCTAACACAGCCATGACAAAGATAGTAAGGGTGATCCAGGCTTTGCATGCTGTCCTGTGAGTTTGCATAACCCATATGTGTGATTCAGTAGCTAGATCGAATCACACATTTTACCATGCAGTGTCTTCTCTGGGTTGCTTGTCAATGGGAAACAACATCCTTAGGGCCAGTTATCAGCTACATGCAATATCATCAATTATACAGGCATCTACACCCAGGATAGAGAGAGTGTTCCCAGTGGCTGTGGCCATTGTCATGCTGACATATCTACTACTGGATGTCATTTTAGGGCACGTAGCACAACAATATCTAGCCAAGGTCATAGTATAGGTTCATAGGTTGATAAGTAAGTCCTAGGCTGTTTGCACTTGTGGGCTACTTTATGCCTATCCAATTTCCCTTTCAAAGGTGTGAATCAGACTCTGTACCTTGTGTCTGTGAGGTAATTACCTTAAACAGTATACCAATCTCTAAATGTCAGGACATGAGCTTAGAATCTTCTGATCCAAAGTCACGTCTTACCCATTAGGCAACATGGTAAAGCCAGCTCTCATGGGCAGAAACATGCATAGGAAGCTAAACCCTCTATCATGCATGCCCTCCCTGTACCTGTCATATAGGCTGAGCTGCATTGCTGTGCCAAGTGCTGAGTCTGTGTCTCTACACACACACACACACACACACACACACACACACACACACACACACACACACACACACACACACATGTACACGCACACACACACACACACACACACACACACACACACACACACACACACACACACACACACACACACACACACTACTATAGCCCCCAGCATATCCCACATGCCTACTGAGCCTGTCCCTTCTACACATTAGCCCCCAAAGACAGTTCTCACACTACGCATAAATGTACTTTTTCTTTTGCTACACCTCAGCATTCATACTTGCAGTCTTCTCTGTGAAAGGCATGGTCTACTTTACTCACTTTTCCACCTGTACAAATGATGATAACTGTACTCTGCCCTGTTTAACTTGTCACATATGGTGCTTATGTCTGGTGCACAGTACAGCCAGTCTATGCATGGGTAAGCACAGTCTAGTATTTTGGCAAGCACCACTTTTACTGTTATGAATCTGCTTAATTCCTGTATATTTATGTTGAAATGTTATGTGCAATACGCTGCAACCCCTACTACTGGCTTCTACTCTGACTCCTCATCTGCCTCAGGTACTACTGCTTGTGATGAATGGAATTGCTGGCTCTGCAAGAAGCCAGCCTGCTGTAACTGCTTCCTAAATATAATATTATATGTAGCATAGCATATCACAGCTCACACGGCCAGTATTTTGGCACACATGGTGGGGTTTGTAACAAAAGGAGATACTGCCAGCAAAGTTATCTGGAATTTTATAAGTGGTTGTGTGTCATTTGTGAATATCAACATGATTCATATGCATGTGTTACACATATATTAGATCTGTATGTCACATTGTACAGACATGTGTGTTGAAAGGGTTTGTAAAGAACTGAGCTTAAAGATGTATCCACAGTGTACCCTACTGGAAAATAGCAGAAATGTACATATACTATTGTAACTGTATAAATGTATATATTTTAACATGCCAAGGTTAAATTGAAAAACTTCAGAAAAATAGTTGAAATTAAATTATGTATAACTGCGCCATAAAAGATGGTTTCAATGCAGCAAGGAGACAGGATGTCTAAAACTAGGGTGCCTTCTGCATTGTCTTGTAAGTGTTTTATTGTTTTATGTCTTCCAGCAGTCGCAAACATCAGAGGGCTATGTATTTTTCACAGGGAAATGCTAAATTCTGACAGTTTCTAGCAATAGGAGTTTAGCTTGTGAACTAAAGTGAGATAACAAGAAGTGATGCCATCCTGCAAGCTAACCCAACATAATATTAAGATATTAGTTTAAGAAGTCTCTGAGAGAGAGACTGGGAATTTTGTATTTTCTCTCTGACATGACAACAACATCCACTCACCATATCTGCCTGCTTGTTTTTCTGTAAGTAAGTTAACTAGGGTTTAGTAATTCTCTTAGATTCAGACAGGAATATAGTGAAGTATTGCTTAGATGTTTTCTTTATTTATTTGAGACTGTCCTGCAATGTTATTTTAAATATTTCCTGTGATTTTGAACTTTGATGTAACTGTGATTGTTTACTGAGCATTTTCTTGTTCTTTTAATATGTATTATTAAATATATTTAAACCTTTCATTGTGGCCAATATTTGTGAGACATATTTAAGTTCTGAGAGTACTTGCATATTTATTTGGTGATACTGTGGGCCACTCCTAATAGCCTTGCTCTTGGTCAAACTACCATTTGAATTAATAGTAACATTACACAGTAAGATTGGACAGCCTTTGTTAAGGGTCTTAGAGTACCTGATAAGTAGTGGCTGGTGGCAGTCAAAATTACCTTATAATCTGAGCAGAAGGGGCATAGCTAGTAAACCTGTGTCAGCCTTTCCCGTGTGTGTGTGTGTGTGTGTGTGTGTGTGTGTGTGTGTGTGTGTGTGTGTGTGTGTGTGTGTGTGTGTGTGTGTGTGTGCGTGTGTGCGTGTGTGCGTGTGTGCGTGTGTGTGTGTTTGTGTGTGTGTATGTGTGCATGTGTAAATCAAATCTCAAAGAGTGTGTGTGCCAGCTACTTTGGCAGGGACATGAAGCATGTATTGGACAGAGAGAGTGCTAGAGGTCTTGGCTTGGTCACTCAGCTGAGATCTCAACTGTATAGCTGTGCCAGTGTGGAGTCTTATTGGGGATCTGGAGAGAGAGAGAGAAACCAGCCCCAGACTGACTGTGGTCTCTGTGTGCTCTTAAGGGAAATTACACTTTACTGTGTGTGTAATTGTCGTCTCCCCAGTGTGTATGTCCCCCACTGTTGCCAGTGGTGAGGATTGAGGCTCCTTGATTACTGGCCCAGTGGTGGAGCGTCACAGGGCTCATACTGCAGCGCACCACCAGATGTACACAAACAGCAAAATCATGACTTCAGCAGCATGAACACATTCTACAATATTTATTTAATTTATATATTTATTTCTTTATTGCATTTGCTGACCTGGAAAGTCCAACTAGGCACAAGGTCACCTTTTCAGTGGAGGCCAAGCTCCAAATGATACATATTAAAGATTAATAAGTAGTGTAAAAAACAGCATTTTACAAGTATATACAAAGTCTAGTGAATAAAGACATTTTGTAAAAGTTTATACATGGCATAAAAATTCATTCAGTTGTATTTTCAAAAGTCTGCATAATAATGGAGTCATTTCAGATAGTACAATAAGGCACAGATAGATTATTGTTTTGAGCAAAGGAAGATCATGAGCAGAGTTCAATATACATATATAAATTTCAGTGGACCAGTAGCACTGTACACTTCGGTAAACAGTTTCATAATAAAGACATGAAATGGACATAAAGTTGCATAAAAGGAGCATCATCCTTTTATGCTTAATTTATTTATTTATTTATTCCTAGTCAGTAGCTATTGCAGCAGACTAAAAACGGATCGTACACAAAAGAAGAAGGACTAGATATGATTCAATGTGTGAAGGTGAAGGAGATGTAGGGTGATAAAGATTATTTTGGCAAACGTAAGAAAGATAAAGTGAGGGGGAAACTTTTTGGAGGGTAGTAGTTAGTTATGGAGGGTGGGTGAGAATATAGAGAAGAAGGGTTTTGAGAAAGAGATGAGAGAGAAGTAGTTGAAGGGTAGGAAGGGGCTAGAATTACGGTTCAGTCTAGGGGTACTTATTCAGGGTTTATGCAGGGGAAGAGCAAGAGATTCTGCAGGTGTGACTTTAGCTTCAGTTTAAAATGTTTGATATGTTGCTCTGTTTTAGAGAGAGGTATAGTGTTCCACCTTCTGGTGACAGTTTATAAATTGATTGTCACAAGCTGTATTGTTGGATTTAGTGGCATAAAGGAGCAGCATTTGGGTTGAGTGAGGGGTTTATTTGGATTGTATGGCTAGATTAAAACTGACAAAGATGGGCTATTTGTAGATTTATGCATGAGGTTATGAAGAGTCACAGATTGGGAGCAAGATAGCAAGTGTGGTAGTTCAAGCCAGTTTAGTTCTTTGAGTGCTAGGCAGTGGTGGGATTTTTGTGGGTGATTTACTGTAAACTCTGCTGCTTTGTGATAGCATTGTTCAAGTTCTGCGGGCTGAGAGACTTGTAGGTTGGTGAAAATAGGGATGCAGTAGAGAAGTGTTGAGACTAGTGTGGTACAGGCTAAATGTTTTATGGTTTGGTCAGTGAGGACATTTTTGATTCTATATAGGGAACCCAATTTCTGATGAGTTTTTTTATTGTATATTGGCTGTGGTAGTCCTATTTTAGGGTATTGTCAGTGTAGATGCTAAGCAGCTTAGTATGTCAGACAATTTCAGTTTTAGTGTTATTTGCTGAGAGAGTATTAAAGGTGGGTTTCTGGGCTGAAAGATGTCTTGGGGTAAAGAGAATAAGTTTGTGTTTTGTGAGTAAGAAAAAGTTGTGAGTCACGTAGCCAGACTTCAATGTATGAGAAGGATTCCAGAGTGATTTGTGGCAGGTTATTCAGGTTTTTTCACTAGATATGAGGATGGAGTTGATGCACTGCATTATTGTGGCTAATTTGGAGGCATCTGGGAGGTTATTAATGAAGATGTTGAAAAAAATGGGATACGAATGTACTCTTGCGGGATGTCTTTGGAGACTGGGAGGAAAGGGAAGAAGTATTTGCATCATTTTATGGCCTGTACTCTATTAGCCAGATAGCTGATAAACCATGCAGTAGAGATTTTTTTGTTGAAGGATGGGGAGTGAGACTGTGTTGAAGGTTTTAGAAAGTTCTAGAAAGAGAGCCAATGTTAGCCTTCTTTCATTTCTATGGGTATTTACAATATTAATGAAATGTAGGAGGGCTGTATTAGTGCTGTAATGGGGGAGGAAGCTGTGTTGAGAGTGGGAGAGTAGGATATTTTTGGTGAGGTGTTGGGAGATCTGGGACTGATTGCATTTTTTTAAGAATTTTAGATAAGGTGGACAGAATAGCAATAAGCTAGTAGTTACTAAGTTTAGTGTTAGTTCCTCTTTTATGCAGTGATTGGATATAACTTTTTTTCCATACTATTGGGACATAGAGTTATGTGATAGAGCAGTTTATGAGTATGGAAATGGGCTAGGCTATAGCCTTGCATCCATTTGTTGATATTCAGCAGGGAGATTGTTGGGTGCTAGGATTGTGTGTTTACGTTTTAAGAAAAGTTTATTAATGGTTGAGGTGGGAAATGGTTGCAATGAGAAGGGTTCAAAGTCATAGATTTTGCCGGGTTTGGAGGGACTGGTGGGGGGGGGGGGTGATGTTTGATTAGGAATGTCACTGAGTTTTTGAAGTGCAAATTGAAGAGAATGCCAGTGCTTTCTGTGTTGCTGGGCACTGTAGGTTTCGGTTGGGTGGCATGGCCTAGTTTGATATTTTGTTAATAGCTGACCAGAATGCCTTTGGGTTTTAAGGTTTTTGGAATGTAGATTAGCATAAATTTTTTATCTTGTTTGATTTGGTATTTACTGTGATTTCTGAGATGCTGAAATATTTGTAAGTTGTATTGTGTTTTATTTTTGATCCATGAATTCCCCTTGTCTCTGTGTTGCATTAGATGGTTTGTGGTTCTGGTCAACAAAGGGGGCTGGTATAGGTTCATGGGTTCATAGGTGAATATTAGGCTAACAGCCACTAGTGGCCCTTATATGCTTAGCCATGCAACCTAAATGTGACCCTCAAATTTGATTTGTTTAGGTGGTGATTTACTGACTGCCTCAGTCCATCAGAAACATAGGAGGCAGGTCAAAGGAGAGTTTCCAATTGCCTATCCATTGCACTTAAAAAGGGATAGGGAGGATCTCTGCTTCAGATGGATGGCAAGCCTGTTCGAGAAAATGGGAATTCTCTGAGAAGCATATATGTCTGTCCAGCACATCTTGTTTAGTTCAGTGTTAGGCTAATACCAACCTGGGGCACATATTTGGAGAGCCCCATGATGTATAGTTTAAGGAGGTACATGTCAGGTCATTTACACTCACATGGGCTATGACTGAGTCATACTGGTACTTATGGTTTAATGACCTGACTGCATGTGTAATGTAGTGGATCCTGGCCCCTGATAAGCAACTGACCTTGACTTTCCCACTCAGTCTGTTGAGACAGTGCAAACAACAATTTACCAAGTACAGCTCAGATCTGAAATTTATTATGGGATGTATTTATAATTTTTTTTTAATCAGCAGATAATTCATAAATACAAAAATACTGTTCCATGTTGTCTAATGATAAAAAGATAAGTTCATTGTTACCTAGAAGAAGTCATTGTGCTTTCCACAGGGATAAATTATGTTCCAAAACTATAACCTTCATAAGAAAAGGCTTAGCTAGACTGGTCGCTTAAAATATTGTGAGCTTCTTTACAGAGGGCCAGTCTGCCTAGGGTTGTGATAGTTGCAAACACTTAAGTAAAATTCTGCATTTTCTTTCAATTAGAGTAACACCAGGATATTTAAGATCAAGAATTTTGTTACATGCACCACTGAATGGATTATTTGCAAATCTCAATGTACCTGAGCTACATCCTATATCATTAATAACATCAAGAGTTATTTAAATTTAGATTTCTATGCACCTTAGTGACTTTGGCTATCCACAAATATCCCTACTCCAATTTTTCCTGTATGGGTTATAAGCTTTTTTTTTTCTTTTAAACACCTTTATTAAAAATTCACTTAAACATAGACAAACATACATCAATAGAAAAGAAAACAAACCATATTAACATTTTTCCTTTTACATTCACTATACAGCACATATGTTTTATCAGCCGCAGTGGTGCAGTGGTAGAGTTGCTGCCTCACAGCAAGAGGTTCTCCTGTTCGATTCTTGACTGGAGTGCTGGGAGTGCCTTCTGTGTGGAGTCTGCATGTCCTCCCCCGGTTGGGTGGGCTTTCAAAAGACATGCGTAAATGGGCATGCCTTCATTGAAGGTTGAATGTCAAGCTGGCACCTTGGCGTTCATGAAAATCTACTGCCAATCATTAGCGGACCGGAGTTCCGCTGTGGTGACCCCTAACGGGGAAAAGCCGAAAGACAACAACAACATACAGCACATATGTTTTCTTTCTTTTTTTATAACTAACACTAGTCCAACATTGCATAAATTGCTCAATTAATGCTTTCTCTTAAACATCACTTCTTATGAACATTATTCTGCATGTATTGTTCACACAATTTCCATTTTGTTTCTGTGTAATGTGTCACTTCTGTTTTTAAAAGATACCTTGTCCAGTTTTTTTTATCAGTATCACAATATTCAATACTTTAAATACATTTGGTTTAGACTTTGATTTTCACATTCTACTAATTGCTTTTTAGCAGTCAACAGAATTAAACTTAATAAGGTCTTATTATGCCTAGTCAGTTCAGATCCTGTGTCCCAACTCAAAAGAATAATTTTCTTAGTTATAGCCATTTGTTCACCCAATATTTCTGACAGAGCATTCTGTAGGAATTTTTTTAATCTGTCAACTCATTACACTCCTGAAACATATGCTTCCAGTTACCTCTTTCTTCCCCATCACACCTCCAACATCTGCTATCTACCTGAGGAAAAATATTTGAAGTCTGCTTGGGCTATAAAAATACCTACGCAGGACTTCCAAGCCAAACTCCTAACCCTTCTGAATGTTGTTTCATACTTGGGGGCCATACATATGTCCTTCCATTGTTCTCCTGTAAATTGCTTTTCCAGACTCATTTCCCAATCTTTTCTAACCTCCCCTGATTGATTCCGCTTGCTTTTATAGCAATAACCCACACCTGGGTGTGAGTAATGCGGGATTTAACCATGGTTGGCGTGGTTTGGTCCCGAGGGCGAAGCCCGAGGGACCAAACAAAGACAACCGTGGTTAAATCCCGCATTACCCACACCCAGAAGTGGGTTATTGCTATTATACAATGACATTATTTAAGAAAAGAAATAATTACTTTTCTTAAATAATGGCATTGTATAATGCCTCTTTGCTGCCCTTCCGCAGCTGTCTGGTATTCATGGCAGTTCTGATGTACTGCGCATGCCTACGCAATACATCAGAGCTGTGGGCAAAAGCAACGGAGAACGCAAGATCTCCGTTGCTTTTTACTGTTTTGCTATGTTAAATGGGTTTAACATAGCGAGACAGCTTTAAAATAAGCAACGGAGATCTCTGTTACTTATTTTAAAGCTGTCTCGCTATGTTAAACCCATTTAATATAGCGAGACAGGTTTAAAAAAAAAAAGCAATGGAGATCGCAAGATCTCCGTTGCTTTTTACACACTGTGTCGCTATGTTAAAGGAGTTTAACATAGCGAGACAGCTTTAAAAAAGCAACGGAGATCTGCGTTGCTTTTTTTAAACCTGTATCGCTATGTTAAACTCTTTTAACATAGCGAGACAGTGTTTTATACTAACGGAAAAAGTCCGGGCGACCGGACCTTTTTCCGTTAGTATATTGAGAGATTTACAACGGGCACGCTGGTTGGGCTGGCCAATCAGCGTGCATGTTTTAGAGGAGGAATTGTATAATGTGCAATATTTTACATGGCTTAATAACGTTCCATTTTTTAACAGAAGCTTCTGTTCACATGCTACCAGATGATAACTCGACAATAATAGATCTTTTACTTAGGATTCCCGTATCCTTTTCTCTTTGCCTATTGTCTAATGGCAGTCCTTAATAGGGAAGGCAGTCTCTAGACTGCAGCCCAGGCATCTTCTTGGCCTCACCCTAGTCTATTACATTTCCATCCATAGCAATTTATTCCAAATACCTTTGTTCCTTTGCCAGTTTTCTCCAGTAAATTACAGCTCCCTTGTGTTTTTTCTGTATCTCTGTTTGCAGTCATCCATATTGGCAAAATCTCCTTTCTTGATTCTCATGTTGGATTATTTCTTAGAATATTTTTTACTACTTTATGAATATAATATTCTGAATGGTTGTTATTCTCATTGAGGATCTGCATACAAAATCCCACTCTCTCCTTACTTCTTGTACTTCACCCCCCCACTTCATTGTCATCCCTTTCCACTTTAAATTATAACTTTCTGCTTCTGTTATGCATATGAGCCTTAAATGTGTATCTGTAAAATATCCCTTAAAATCAAGTAATCCTAAATCACCTTTTTCCATTTGAAGGAGTAACTTATCCCACTTAACTCTTGCCCTCTTCATCTCCCAGATAAATTCCTTCAATTCTTTATTAATTATTGTCCACAACTTCTCCGCTGGTTAATAAAGAGTATTTATGACCTGTATATAAAACTAAAGGGACTAAGAACATTTTCACTGCTTGTATCTTGCTATCCATATCCATAAACAAGAGCTTCAACATTCTCACATTTTGTAATATCTACTGTTTAGTCTCTTCCCATATATCCTTAGCCACCATAACAGAAGCATTTTTAACCCATACATATGTGTGAGTACATATGTTATGGCTATAACCTTTGTTTTATCTTCATTAATTTTATATCTTAAAAAGTCTTGAAACTGACTCAGAATATTCTACAACACTGAAATGTCCTTTTTATGTATTTGTTAGGTACAAAATAATATCTGCAAAAAAAGATAACTTTTCTTGATTGCGAAACTAATTATATCCTTGAATTTCTGAGTACCTTATTTTCTTTGCCAGTAGCCAATAAAAAGCACATAACAACATATTTTAAGTATATACACCTGAAAAATCAGTTCATCCAAAATTTTGGATTATGAAGAATTTATGCAGATTGCCAACCAGCAACAGAATATAAATCATTTGCTTGTTTTTATTATTATAATTATTATTATTATTATTATTTTATATCATACTGAAGAAAAAATGGAAGAATCAGGTGGCTTTTACTCTTTTCTTAAAAAAATGTAGTTTACATATTAAGACTTCAAACCTTTTGGAGTTTTTTCACCATTTGTTTTATGCTAAGCTTTACTGAATGCCCAGTCATGTTTATCATTTCTACTTAGGCAAATGCCAAATCTATGATGATGCCAAATCTATGTCTAACTACAAATGAGTTATTTTGTTAAGGATTATAATGGTAAGACTGCTAATTATGCCATTATTTTACTTTTCAGTTGCTCCACCTATGCCCTGGAGTGTCACACTTAGTAAGCAGTCAGATACATAAATACATATCCTTCTCCTTCCTTTCCATATCTGTCTGCTCCTGTAGCTGTTTCATTTGTTGTCATTTCACTAGATTCTCCCTATGTTCTTTTCATTTTTCCCACTACATTCCCATATGACCACATTGTTTCTGCCAGACCTCTTTCTCTTTCATCCTCTTTTGTGTGGCTCCCAATATAACTGCATAACACTTTCACTATATTATGCCTTTTATAGACATTACATGTATGTGCTCTATGAAGCTGTGTGATCCATCCATATTATGGCACCCTTCAAATCCTACAACAACACCACTACAGCATAATCTATCCCAGCTCTCCTCTTCTCTCGGTACCTACCTCGTTTCTGGCACACCTTTGCATTTTGTACCAGTAAACGCATTTTCATCATGGTGCTTTAATGGTTTTGTTTTCATTTAGAATACATCTGTACTGTACTAAAACTTTGAATAATATACAGGATAGTAAGGTCAGTATAATTAATGATTTCCTTGCATTCAGCAACTTCCATAGTTTCTACTGTAAATGACATCACTGGTAAATACAGAATCCTTGCACATATATTTGTAGGGAATAATTCCCCATTGGATGAAGAAAATGACAAACCTTGACATGTAGTTTTCCTTGTAGTAAGACATTTGGACTCTTCAAATTAAAAATATAATTGCCATCTTAGTTCAATGATGGTTGTTGTGGATGGACATCATCAGTGCTGCATCTTGTGGTAGAAGCTGGAATGAATGTTTTGGTGACATGAAGCCTGCATAGCTTTATAATTCTGTTTATTGCAAAAGAGGTTCTGCTAACATTTGGACTTCACAACATCTTTAGGGAGTCATTGCTCACACCTGCATCATGTTAACTTGAGACATTACATTAGACTAATGTGTTTGGCCCTTTGTACATATCCTAACAGTAAGGCATGTGCATTCATTGAACAGGTAATAAATAGACTGACTGATAAGTATATTTCTTTGTATGATTTGGCAAGTCAGGTAAAACAAAGTTTCAAGGACATTAAGTATTACATTAATTCTGGAGTTTGTTGAAGATAGTGCACATCTCTTTGCAACTAGCAATTATCTGTTATGATACAACCTTAGAATTTTGGACCACAACAGAAACACTTTGCAAGTTATGCAATGAATATGAAAATAAATGATGACGATATTTACCAGTCTAGATGCAATGATACCAATACCGATCAAATCACTAAACAAAGTTAAGTGTCAAATGTTGAGAATGTTGACAGCTATAAAAGTTCCCAAAATGTTCAGAAAACATTTCTTCTCACATAGTTATGCCATAGACCTCTATAGCTGGGTCCATGTGCTACACTCATTAATACAAGTGCACAACTATCTGTAGTGTCAACAGCAATGTAATTTCTTCAAAGGGCTTCATGTATCAGAAATGAAAAGAACTTTCAGGTATTAGGTGGGCAGTGCTCAAATGCTTATTGGTAACAATGTTACAATGCCAAAGAAGAATATGCAGATTCTAGAATTAATTACATCAAGACCTTTGTAAGCTGTGTGGATCAGATATACAGCCAACTCTTTTTTTATTATTTGTTTCTTCATTTATTAATTCACTAAAGAACTCAGCATGTGTTCCTCTTTTCAGGGATGGCACACAATACGTGATTAAGTGATTTCTTAAACTGTAGTAGTTTGTAAAGGAAGCTTGAGAGAACCAAACCCAGCAATAAAGATTTATATTTAAGCATTAGGTTATTTGTCCTTGTGATACATTTTGCACCACTGTTTTGTACACCCTATTTTTCAGCTTCTTTGGCATTCTTCTGTCACACATTACCCCTGACACTCTGTGCCACTTGGCTGCAGCCCTTCTGATTCTAGCTTTGACCTCCTCATTCAGACTCCCCTTCTCCTCAACCACCTCTCCCAGATACTTGAAGCTGTAAATCTGTTCCATTATTTTCCCTTCTATTTAAATTTCCAGTTTCTACTGATTTCCCCCATTTGCTGTCTTATCCGTACTCAGTTTCATCCCATGTGCCTGCATTTTTGCATTTCATCCTCCTACACTTTGCTAATGTTTTTGCTGAGAATCTGCCAATAATGCCACATGATCTGCATACACCAACTTTGTTGATCTGCCCTCTTCAACAAATTACTGATGTAGCCCATCACCATTATGAACAGCAGTGGGTTCAAAGCTGAACCTGATGCACAGCCTCTCTCACTGGGAACCACTCTTTGAGAATGAACACTGTTCGTACTTGACTCTTTGGGTCCTTGAACACAGCGTCCACGAATTCTATTAATGTTCTTGGACTTTGAACCACAACAGAACAACTCAAACCAGCTTTCTTGTGACCTTGTCATATGCTTTTCTCGAAGTCTAGGAATGCCCAGCTGGACTTTTTCTTCATCTCTAGCTTCTTATCAACTATCTGTCTCAGTGTAAAGATTGGATCGATTGTGCTGTTTCCTAATCTGAATCCAAACTGCTCCTCTCCTATTTTACATTCTGTGTATTCAAACCCAGAACTAATACAAGAAGAATGCCAAACTATGTAAAATAAAAAACAAAAGAGGACCAACAACTGTAGCACCTTATTTTATTGAATTAAGTGCTTTCATCCATGGTGAACATGGACTTCATCAGATTCTGATGAAGTCCATGTTCACCACAGACAAACATTCTTAATCATTTCAATAAAATAAGGTGCTACAGTTGTTGATCCCCTTTTGTTTTTTTACTTTCTGTGTATTCATTTATCAATCTCCCTCTACAGAACTTCCATGCAATGTGACAGGAGTTTGATACTTCTCTACTCTACACATTTGTGGATGTCCCCTTTGTTCTTGTACACTGGCACAGTCATCTGGGCTATGCCTTTGTCTCCATACTGCTAGGAGTACCCACAGAAGACATTTCTTCCCTACCTCACCTAACATCGTGATCCTATCTGCTGTGACCTCATATGAGTTTACTGCTTTCCCTGCCTTCATTTTCATTAATGCTGTTCTTGCATCTTCTAGGCTGGGCTCATGCTCTTCTTTTATTACAGGCTGTACCTCAGGCAGTACAGCTTCTGTGAAGTTTTCTTCATTCAGAAGATGCTGGACGTAGTCCTTCTATTTGACTTTGTTTTCCTGTGGTCTTGTGAGCAGGTTGTTACTGGTATCACTAGTAAATGGTGTCTGACTATCTTCTTTACCTTTTTGTCTTTGCCTTGCAAGCCAGCATTGTTTCTGTGTTCCATCTACAGAGTCACTTTCCAGAGGCTGGTAGAGTGTTTCTGATGCCATGTTCATTGCTACTGCAACTCCTCTCTTAGCCTCTTTGTTAGCCAACTGATTTTCCTTCTTTGCCTGGTCCATCTTTTCTATTTCACACTTTATCCTGCACTTCTTCTTTCTTTTGATGACTTCCTGGACTTCTGTATTCTACCACCAGCTTTCTTTATGTACTTACTTCCATATCTGGCTCAGCCACATACCTGTTCTATAGTCCTCACACATGTTCTTTCAACTCCATGTATATCATCTTCTTTCTGAGGTGCTAGAGCTCTGAATAATTCCTTGAACTGTTATGCTTTGTCTCCCGTCAACTTTCAGATCTTCTCCTTAGTCTCTGTTGACCTTTTACAGCCTTCTCTGACCACTGCTTGCAGCTGATTGTGGCAACCAGTGGTTTATGCTGTGGCCCAACGGTTTCACTGGGGATGAATTTGCAGTGCTGATTCTATCCCAGAGTCCTTTACTTCGCATTAGGAAGTCTACCTGCATTGCATGTTGACTGCTCTTGCTTGTGAATATCTCTCTTACTGAACCATGTGTTGACCACCATCAAGCCTTTTGCCAGACAGACATTTAGAATGGGTTTTCCTTCTTTATTCCTGTTTCCCCATCCATGTGGACCAAAGCAGTCCTCATATCCTGTTCTGTCTGTCCCAATATGTGCATTCATGTCACCAGTTACCAACACCGATTGCCCTGCTTTATCCAGTAGGTATTGCAACTGCTTTATTAATGCATTCTTTTCCTCACAATAAAAACTCTGCTGTGGAGCATGGTTAAGAATAGTGCCTTATCCTTACACTGGAGTCTGATTGCTATGAATTCTGATGGCATTTCTCAATGTCTTCTGAAGCATCTCTCTCACCACAATTCCTACACTATTTCAAGTCTGTCCTCCTCTTACAAAGTAGATTCTGTAACCCAAGCAAAGTGGCTTTGCTGCACTGCCCATCCATCTTGTCTTCTAGGTACATAAGAATTCCAGCTTCCTACTTATCATCATGTCATCCACTTCCAGTCTGCATTCTGTCTGTGACACATTGAGTGTATTTTGCCAGGTTGATTGGATTTATGTCCAGCTTTCACTCAACAAAGCTATCCCACGTAATCTAAGCTGGGCAACTGGACACTGGCCAGCCACTTATTGCCGGATTTATGGCTGACATATACTGGCCATTAAGGGCACATGCACATAGATCCCTGGTGTAGATCAGAGTAGGCCAGGTCTTCAGCCCTCTGGCAAATACCTGTGCCCATTTTTGGTGACATTAGTCAACATGACCAAATCAACTAGAGACATTTTTTACACTGTCAAGTGGCTAGGTCTGACACTGAATGCAGTCAGTGATCTACATTATCCTATCTTGAGAATACTACACACTAGAGCTAATGCCTAAAGTGGTTGGTCTTTACAACTCTTCTCCCTATAGGGCACCATCTAGAGTCTGTGCTGATGCCCACAGCTCCTTTCTTGTGTTATTTTGAGGTGGAAACCCTCATCTTGTTTTGAGAGGTGGGAAGTCTGTTGCTGAATTACCCTAGATATGGCAAAACCTGTAAATGATAAAGTGACTGCTTCCTGTTATTCCCCAGAACAAAGTATATCATGAGCCCAATTGTCCGACCCAATAGTTCAATGCCAAAAAAATAATCTGGCCAAGAATAATACCCTTTACAGGTAGGACAAGGAGGGTGGGGAGAAAGTGTCTACTTTACATGATCGACTTTTCACAAAGTTGAAATTCATATGGCCGAGACCATATGATCAACTTTTGAAAAGTCGAACATGTAAAGTAAAAAACACAATGAACAATTACCTAAAAGCTGTTAGCAGGGGGGCTCTGCCCCCTCTGCACCTACCACACACCCAGTAACTTAAATATACCAACTCTGAGATTGCACTACAGTGCGGAAGAGGGAAATTTCCCCATTCTGCACTGTACTGAGATAGCAGTTCCCCATGGTCGTCTTTTCAAAAGTCGATCAGATGGTCTCAGCCATATGAATTTCGGCTTTGTTAAAAGTCGATCATGTGAAGGGGACCCGGGAGAAAACATACCAAGGGTAGACAGCATAGAGGGCTTACTCAAACTCATGATTCAGAAATAATTGAAGTAATAATGTGTTAAATATTTCATCACAATCTTTGTCACATGTTCAAACCCAATTGTTAAATAAAGGGCTAAATTTTGTACCTGTTTTTTTTTTTGTTTCTGAAGACTCTCTTGCACAGGATGTTTCATCCTTTTTCCGATTGTTAAATTTGAAATTGTACTTCCAATCATCTGACAACTCTAGAGCGGATGATGTGTTTAAGTACCATAAATCCAACTTCATGCCTCCCATGCATCAGAATGTCCAGATGTTCCAAACAAGCATTCTCAAAGATCTACATTTCCATTTCAGGGAATTTGGGATCAAGCCTAATAACCTCTCAAAAACTGAACAACAGGCTTTACATGAATTGGAAAATAATAAAAAATCTGGTGATTCTATCTGTGAACAAGGGAGGGGCGATGGTTGTTATGGATTAGGTGCAGTATAATGTTGAAGCAGAAAGGTAACTGAATGATGGGTGGTACTATGTACATATGCCTTTAGAGCCTAGTCCCAGTTTTAAGAAACAAATTGATGCATTTCTTTTATCTGCTAAAGAGGAAGGCATCATCTCTGATGCAATATTATATAATTTGACTGTGTCTGATCCCAGGAGCCAATATCTTTATCTGCTTCCAAAAATACATAAAGATCTTTATCATCCACCAGGAAGTCCCATTGTTTCAGGTAAGGGTTCCATCACAAAACCACTCTCTCAATATTTAACAAGACATCTACAACCTTTACTCAAATGGGTTCGCTCCAGGGTTCAAGATACTACTGAATTTTTACAAATCATTTCAGATATGCAATTAGAACCAGCTTGGTTATTATGTACTTTGGAAGTATCTGCTTTGTACACCAATATTCCCCATTGGGCTGGTTTGCAGGCACTTGAATATTGGTTCTGTAGATCTGAATTATACCCACCAGGTTTTAACACCTTCCTTATCTGTCTAGCAGAACATGTTCTGACCAAAAATGTTTTTTATTATCAAAACAAATGTTACTGGTATTTCCAGGGCATGGCTATGGGGGCATCCTTTGCCCCCATCTATGGCAATATCTTTATGGCATTTATAGAGTAACATCTCATTTATGACACCAGCCATAATATATATTTATATGAAATTGACATATGGAGGAGTTATCTGGATGATCACTCGATGGTGTGGAGAGCAGACATCAGATACCTTCAGGAGTTTGTGGAATACTTAAACAGCAATAAGTGGGGTATACATTTTACAGTCAACTATGATGCCCAAAAGATAACATATGTTTGGATGTGTTAGTCATCAGAAATGTGGATCATACTTTACACACGGAGGTTTACCGCAAGTATCCACAGTATAATGCTCTCTTACATGCATCTAGCTTTCACCCACCACACATTACCAGGAACATTCTGAAATCTCAATTTCTTTGGATGAAGCGTATCTGCTCACATCCAGCCACTTATGAACATTTCAAACAGGACCTGACCATGCGGTTTAAAAACAGGGGTTACAAAACTGGGGATATACTTACTGCCAGTAATTGGGTTTCAGGAGTAGACAGAAAGGACCTTTTGAAATATAAAGACAAAACACAGAGGGGTGATATGGTTATTCGGTTTCTAACCACCTATGGCAGAAATACTTACTTATTATTGGATAGCGTCCAAAGGCATTGGAATATCAGCCTAGCAGACAACAGGTTATCAGAGTTTCTTCAGGACAGATGCTTTTTCTCCTTTCGTAGAGGAAGGACCCTTGGATCTCATTTCAGTTCCTTCAAACATGGCTTTAGATACACACCAGATCCCATTCAGAGAACTATGACAGGGGATGTACTTTCTGGTTGTGTCCCTTGTGGGCACTGCACACACTGCCATAGGTTGATGAAATCCAAACAATTTACTAGCAGGAATACAGGGATTGTCCATGACATCAGGTTTTATGCCAGCTGTGGTACCGACTGGGTGATTTATCTTGCGACATGCACCTGTTCCGCTTTTTATAGATGACAAACTTCTAGACCCTTGAGACTAAGGATATCCGAACATTGCAGTGACATTAGGACCAAAAAACCTGTAATGCTTTGTTTAAACATTCCATTGCACACAAGAATGCTTAATTTTAGATTTATTATTATAAACAGAATTGTGGGAGAATAGAACTAATAAAGCAGGTTGGCATTCAATATTAAACACAAAAAAAAAAAAAGAAATGGATAATTAAGCTGGGTGGTTTATTTCCACCAGGGCTTAATGAAAATTTTTGATTAACCAATGAGCATGAATTTTGTTTGTATATCGGGCTACTTAAGGGTATTGACTTTTACGTTTTTTCACCTAACACCGATGAAGGCTGCTTATCTTGCTCAGCCAAAACCGGTTTGTGATTGCTCTTCTTTTATATGCTTTATTAAAGCATTTCTATACCACAGTCTGCTGGCCTTGTGTTTGTTGATGTGAATAGATATAGTAACACACACAACTAAGATGGTCAGCACCTTAATTATATGCTCTAAATGAAACCACAAGCCTACCACTGTCCCTACCCCAACACTGCACATTAGGGTACCAAAAATAATGTTCCTAATAGTGCCACTAAAGAAAACACAAAGACACAAACAGATGTGTACATGCACACACCCACCCCCACCCCCCCAAACACACACACCAGTTCTAACCTAACCTAGAAACACTTGCGCTCTCTCTCTCTCACACACACACACACACACACACACACACACACACACACACACACACACACACACACACACACACGCACACGCACACACACACACACAAACATACGCATGCACACACACAATTACACTCAATCCCAATGGCAAAACTTTTGTTATGATCGAGTTTCATTATTAGTACCCCAGACCACTTATTTTACATACAATATTCAACAACTTGACTATTTCTGCCTTCTACAATCCAACCATTCACCCACACTGACAACAAAAAATGTATTGTCAGATGCGAAGTTCACCTATACTTGCTATCTTTCTTGTTCTACTGGCCCATTAATTTCTTCTTCTTCTATCCCTAGTGTTCTAAGAAATCAGAGAAGTAAATCAAGGAGCTATATAATTCATCTATCCTGCTGTCTGAAGCTACTGTACTTTTTTAGTACTCCTAGGGACCTCCCTGTCTTGGTCAGTAAACATGGCATAATGACCTCTACACATGACTCCTCTTCAGATGCTTGTGTCAATGCTCCAGGTATGCTCAGTTGTAATGTGAGTACATCTTTCTGAACTTGTACCCAAAGTCGTTTTTAGACATGGAATATCATTCTGGTTCTTCCACATAAGGGTGCTAATGCAGTACGATAGAATCAAACCTCATACAATAAACATGTAGATACCTACTATTCAGCTCCTGTTTCCTCATGATCTCTTCTAGTGTCAGGGTAACTAAGCAAACCCAGTCCATGATGTATGCAGTCAGAACTCTAGCTCCATAAGCCATAGACATGCATCTAATTAAATGATTTCTAAAAGTTAAGGTTGCCAGAGGAGATCACATAATTGTCTCTGTTTACTTCTGATTACTGAAGCTTGAATGTGTGACAGTAGTGTCTTTAAGCAACAGAAATAAACATTCAAATTATATGTAGAAGAGCTCAACAGTGCAATTTTCAATATGTGATGCTACGCTCATATTCAGGGAAATTTACCTTAGCATTTTCAGCCCAAGTGTCAAAGTGTTACATGCATCCTTGCAGAGAGTGAGAGAGTATTGGGAGATCAGACTTGATTTCTCAAGACTTACCATGTTCAAACAACATAGCAATTGTTAGATATATTATGGTATGGCTGGTTTGCTCTTTGAAATGTTTTAATTGGAAAATTTCTACTTTTAATCCTTTCACCTAGATATTATCAAAAATCAGAATACCATTGTGTGGTTAACATGACACTGACAGTTGTTTTCATACAATGTAAAATATCAAAATATACAAAACATCTTCTAAATACATGAATGAATGACTAAGAAAATAAGTTTCTGCCTGCTGTCATCTATCTGTGTGTCTTCCAACATAGTATGCTATATTGCTTCCATTCTACAAAACAAATTAGAGGTAATAGTGATTGTGTGGTGCATGTGAATGATTTTAAGTTCTGTTTGTCCCTTCTAGTACTTCTGATGTTTTCCATCAGATGTAGAAAAGAGTCTAAGCTATATATTTCCACATAAGACATAAACTTAAGTGTACAAAGATGACTGTTTCAGTGAGATATAAAATGTATTATACAATGACTCCCTATTAATATTCAAAAATGTGCACTCTGATTGGCCCAGCCCAACCACCGTGCCCACTGTAAATCCCACAATATACCAACGGAAAAAGGTCTGGTCACCCGGACTTTTTTCCGTTGATAAAAAGTGCCGGTACTTACGTATTATCGCAACCAGATTTATAAAGTGCGATAATTTATCTATTTTCGGCAGAAACACGTTGCCTGACCTAAAAAGGGGTCTGTAAAGATGTCGCCAGCAGTTTGTCACAGTGGGAATGAGGCAGGCAGAGCAGAAATGCTGTAAGTTTGTACTTCTGGTTGATGCGGCTCATTTCTTCCGCAACTCCGTAGTGGTCCACATCCGTGCAATTCCTGCATTCTTCATTACCCTGTTAGCTACAGGAAATTGACTCAGGAAATGCACACTGAAGTTTTCGGGGGCAGTAATCAGCAAAAGTGAAGGTGCCTGTAAGGAGCAGTGAATAACAGCTCATTGCTTGCTCGGGGAGTGATATGGCTTTCTTTGCAGTGGCAGACTGTTTTAAAAGGTTGCATTCTTGCTTATGGATCGTGACCATTTCCAATTAACAGGATTGTATGTGTACTAACACTTTGAAATAAATGGGTTTGGTTGCTTTTTAAGGACGGAACAGCTGTTTTCAAGTCCTTTGTCATACACAGATAGTAAATATACAGTTACAGAGAAAGAGGCAGGGACTGTTGTCAGTAAAACTCCACCAACAGAACCACACTTTTAAATCAGTACTTCCGAGTCACAACTGCATTAATGTGCCTTCTGAGAGTCTGAACTGTAAACAGGGGTATGTAACAAATCAGATACTTGCAAAAGGACCTTTCTAAAGGGGTCAGTTTATGTTAACGAGCCATGGTCCTGACAACTTGTGTGGATGGAAATGTGGTGACAGACAAGCAGCAGTCAGGTGTGTAGGTCGGCCGGGGACATTACCAGGCAAGAGGAATTCTGCTGTTATTCCGCTTCCTGTGTGGAAAATTTTCTGGCACTATAATACTTAAACATTTTACACACCCCTTGATAGGTGAACATACATGCTCTTTCTTGACAAACTGCTGGCGACATCTTTACAAACCCGTTTTTAGGTCAGGCAACATGTTTCTGCCGAAAATAGACAAATTATCGCACTTTATAAATCTGGTTGCGATAATACGTAAGTACCAAAGTGCCCCAAAACCTTTTTTTTTTACAATAAAAAAAAAAGAGAAAATGGAGCAACGGAGACTTTCTTTTCTCCGTTGCTTCCATTTCAAAGCATTGATGTGCTGGGTATGCGTAGGAACGCAAGTCCCATACGCATGCGCAGTACATGAAAATGAAGAAGCAGTATACCACAACCGGCGGAAGAACAGTAATCTGCCATTATACAAATACATTATTTAAGAAAAGTAGGTATTTTTTTCTTAAATAATGTCATTGTATAATAGCAATAATCGACTCCGTGGTTGTGGTACCTTGAAGATTCACCCACGGTTTCCTTTGTTTAATCACTCGGGCTTCGCCCTCATGATTAAACCACAGCAACCATGGGTAAATCTTCAATATACCACACCACGTCGTTGCTTATTGCTTAATTAAATGTGTGATCAGTAACACACACCATGAATAAGAAACTGAATTATTTTTGCATCTTAAAAACCTGATCTTGTCCTTATTTGAACTTTTGAATTTTAGTTTATTGGTAAGATGTCATTTTAACCCAGGGAATAAAAAACTATGACAGACATGAAGAATGCACTTTTCTCTTAAAAAAAATAGTTTTATTTTCAAATAAAGCATTTGCCTTCTTGAAAATTAGACATCAGCCCCAACTTCTCTGATTTCTCTAATAATAATCATCAAATGCATCTTCTACTTCTGCAAACTTCAATTTTCAGATTTAAGCAGCCTGCCAAAATAAAGCAGCTGTTTATAATTTAGGGGGCCACATAAAAGAACAAGGGACAGTGTATATTCTTGAAGGACTCTTTTGTTGATTGTGATGAAGAACTCATTGACCTTAGAAAATCTCCAAACCCCGCCCTATGAAACAGTTTAAAATGTCAACAGAAGCTCTTGAGAGCCCTCTGCTGGCTGTTTCCTTTGCATTTGCCTCTGACAGCTTTCAGCATTGGTCTGCTTAGTATAACTAACATTCATTGAATTTCATTTCTTCAGCTCCAGTTTGTCAACAGAAATGCTTTATTCTCCATTTGTCACAGTGTGGGTGTTTCAGTACCACAACAGTAAGAATTTCAAGGGTAATGCATTCTGTAGATAAACTTGCTGCTTAATCACATAAAAAATGAATGCATGGAATGAAGAGGGTGAAAGGGACTGGGGGATCAGCAGCTTAATGCTAATACTGAAATCATTCTGAAATTTTTTGAAGATTTGCTGATCTGGTATGTAGCTCCAACAAAAAGAAAATAAAAGGTTTTCTTGTGGTAATCAGATTCTTCATCTTCCTCAAGCAATTAAAATTCTTCACATTGCTGCTGCATTCCTCGCATAGAATTACTTCTAAGTGTTGAACATATTTACTGCCCTTGGTCCCAGTTCTCCTTACAGAAGACTACACGTAGCATAACATAGATATTCTTTAGTTGCTAAAAAAGTTATTAAAAAAAAATCAAAGAACATTTCAGCTTTATGTGTGTGTTACAGTCCCAGTCTGCTATAGAGAATAAATATGAGGAGAAACTGTCTGTCTGGTTTCAATATACAGCTCACAATATGTACATGTAATAAAATGAAGTGAAAGGAGGCTTCTTCAAAATGTAGCCTACTTACTACTATTGAATGAAATCATGGCATATGTAATATGCAGCTGCTAAATGTTAACATATCTAATAAGTTGTGTTTATTTGTATCTGTTGGTTGTTATCTCTTCTGCAATGTAAAGCACATATAACACTGCATTAAAAAAGCAACCCTGTAAATCATAAAGTATGAAATATCATCTTATCCCAGCATCAAAAATCATGTGTCAGAGCTTGCAGGGCGAAAGGTACTTCACAACATCTGCTTAATACTTAAAGATGGTATAGGTAAGTCCATAATAGAATAATTCATGTTTCATCTCTCCATCTCATTATTTTGTAAGTAATGACAACTATGCTCCATAGGAACAAAACTATTATAACAGTCAGACAGGAAATGTGAGAAAATTAATCAAGACCATTGTTGACACTCCATAAATCGAAAACCATGTTGTAGTTGAAGCTGCTGACGTGAAGCTTAATAATACAATTCAGATTTATATGCCCTATAAGGAATGTTATGTACTGTGGTCATGCATTCAGTGCTTTAAATGTAAGTACTCATTAGAAAAGTACCTAAAGCACTTACTTGCATATGTCTGCGCTGAGCCTTGTGCAATTTACAAATTGTTTTAGAGGATTCATCATCTGTTCAGGTTTGTCACTAGTGGTGTGCAAAGTATGGGGTGTCTCTTTTCCATAAATGATCATGCCTTGTCATCATGTGGTTTGGTTGCATTCATGCATATACTTATGTCATCTCCTTATCTGCTTGTAAAATACATGTTTGCTTGCTGTCATTGTGCTTGGGAGCTTTACCATTATTATGTAACTAAGTCACTATCTAACAGTCTCACAACAAACTACACACACACACACACACACACACACACACACACACACACACACACACACACACACACACACACACACTCACACACACACACACAGACACACACATGCACACATGCGCACACGCACATTCAAACATATGCACCCTCATCTATCATCCTGATAGATCTCCCACTTTACCTTTCTCAGCACTCACCTTGCTCCGTAGATAAACTTCTTTTACTTGCTAATAAATCCAGTAACACAGCTAGCGAGTTTGCATACTCTTCTCATGTAATTAATGATGGAACTCCATCCTTCTCACTTTAAAACAAAAGGATATCAAACCAAGAACCTTTAAGACATGACCAAACGACAACTCACTGACTTCCGGCTAGGCTCAAGTTCCTCCCCTGGCTTATCTCTACATACCTCTCCCTCTACTGATACTAGACTTCTCGACTACAAACATTCTAACATTCTATTACTCCTCTTCTCCCTTAATTATTCCTGCATTCTTCACCATTAAATACTTCACTTATAATCTATTTATTACTCCTTCAAACTTGCGTTCTTCACTTTTCAGTAATCTCATACATTTATCCATGTATCTTCTGTCTCTACTACCTATTTCATACGTACTCATCTCCATTTCAGACTTTCACATATCAATTCTCCATGTTGCAACACTCCTTACAAATCTAAAACCAGCTTTTACCATCCATCTTTAGCATCCTTGTTCTAATTACGTCTACCACCCTTTCACAAACATCTTCTCCTCCCACTTACCTCCACTACTTTCAATAAACTACTAATTACAACCTTAATGTTATGTATAATATAAACTCTCAAGTTGTATCTCTTGCAATGAATTGTATATTTATATTTATAATTTACATTATACTTTGCATTTTTTTTTAGTCTAAGCCTCGGTGGATAAAGGATTTTGCCACCCAGTCAGATTTTTCCTGTTAAACAAAAGCAAATCAATATATAAATGTAAACCCTGAAAACAGTATATATTCCTTCATGCCAGTTTATAGTAATAAGCAAGATTATGATTCACTTAAATAATTACTGTAAATATAAACATTTGTACAACAAATTCTGGCACACTGTATTAACAGTAGCATAAACCACATCAGTGCACTTCCAGGGTTACGCTACTGAGACTGCAGGCTCTACAGCCACACTAAGGCCCAGACACATTAAAGGATCTAGTTTGGTGATCAGGAGTGACTGATGGAGTACCTGTTAAAAATATACTTCAATGATTTTGCTTTCTGTTCCTGCATCCCACTCAGTTCCATGTTTTTAATCCCTAGAGACAGTGCATGACCCTCAGTGTTTGAATTAATTTGTAAGAGATCACCGGGTTCAGCTTTCACAGTTTACAATTGAAAATGTGTTTCAGCCTATGAAGGATGTAGATTGATGTAGATGGAGAAATATAGAGGTCAGAAGGAGTTGCATTGTGTCTTTGTAGACTTGGAGAAAACATATGATAGGGTGCCTAGAGAGGAGTTGTGGTATTGTATGAGGAAGTCAGGAGTGGCAAAGAGGTATGTAAGAGTGGTACAGGATATGTACGAGGATAGTGTGACAGTGGTGAAGTCTGAAGTGGGAGTGACAGATGCGTTTAAGGTGGAGGTGGGAATTACATCAAGGATCAGCTCTGAGCCCTTTCTTATTTGCAATGGTGATGGACAGGTTGACAAACGAGATCAGACAGGAGGCCCCATGGACTATGATGTTTGCAGATGACATTGTGATTTACAGTGATAGTAGGGACCAGGTTGAGGAGACCCTGGAGAGGTGGAGATATGCTCTAGAGAGGAGAGGAGAGGAATGAAGGTCAGCAGGATTAAGACAGAATATGTGTGTGTGAATGAGAGGGAGGATAGAGGAATGGTGAGGATGCAGGGAGTAGAGTTGGCGAAGGTGGATGAGTTTAAGTACTTAGGAACAACAGTTCAGAGTAATGGTGAGTGTGGAAGAGAGGTGAAGAAGAGAGTACAGCCAGGGTGGAATGGGTGGAGAAGAGTGTCAGGAGTGATTTGTGACAGACGAGTTCCAGTAAGAGTGAAAGGGAAGGTCTACAAGTGAGTAGTGAGACCAGCTATGTTGTATGGGTTGGAGACAGTGGCATTGACAAAAAGCAGGAGTCAGAGCTGGAAGTGGCAGAGTTAAAGATGTTAATATTTGTACTGTGTGTGACAAGGATGGACAAGTTTAGGAATCAGTATATTAGAGGGTCAGCTCAGGTTGGACGGTTTGGAGACAAAGTCAGAGAGGCGAGATTGCATTGGCTTGGACATGTGCTGAGGAGGGATGCTGGGTATATTGGGAGAAGGATGCTAAGGATGAAGCTGCCGGGTAAGAGGAAAAGAGGAAGGCCTAAGATAAGGTTTATGGATATGGTGCGAGAGGACATGCAGGTGGTTGGTGTGACAAAGCAATATGCAGAGGACAGGAAGAAATGGAAAAAGATGATCCACTGTGGCGACCCCTAATTAGAACAGCTGAAAGAGAAGAAGAAGGAGGATGTAGATTTGAAACACTTGCTCCAGTGAAAGAAATAAAGGCTTCCTTGTTTTGCCCATACAAAATGTATTGTTTTGTGACATAAGATTTTTACTGCCTGTTGCTTTCTGAAGGCAGAGTCTTGCCAGTTTCCTATAATATTTTGAATTCATCACTTTTATTTTCACTGTTGTGCAGTTGTATACAACTACCCAGCTGTATATGTCCAAGTGGAAAAGTTTACTGGGAAAACTGTCTCCTCCTTTCATGGCAAGAGGTTGGGGCGGGCTTCATACACACAGCTGACAACTGTTGGAATTTTAGTTACAATGTTGAGGGGAAATCCTAACTATGCAGATAGCAGTAACACACAAATGCATTGAACTGCACATTCATTCATCCCCTGACTACTAAAGCAAAGCAGCAGCAACCTGACCAAATACCCAGAACACTCTCTAATCTCCAAATGTGAGCTACAGACTGCAGTAAAAAAAGAAAAAACAAAACACCGACCTTCCTCTTTAGACTGGACAAGCCGAAAAGTGTAAATTCCTTCTCTCTTCAGGTCGCTCTCATCATGAGTTGTTAACCGCACTCAGGTCATCTGGGCTGTAGTCAGAGCTCCATCCCCATATACTATGGAGTCAGGTGAAAAGCATGCCCTTTTCTATGTATAACCATGTTCCATGATCCAGGTGCATATTGATAGTGAGAAGCTAGTTCTTCTACATTCTCTAAAGGTGGGAGAAATGTTTTACCGATGCTTTTGTGAAGCACATTATTTCAGTTCATCATTTTCTAAAAATATAAATATCGAAAACACTGAGCCGAAAAAGCATATAAAACACAATATATATATATATATATATATATATATATATATATATATATATATATATATATATATATTTTTTTTTTTTTTTTTTTTTGCCGGGTGTCCTCACTTGTGTAATCTACAATCCCTAAATTACATATACCATCTCCACATTCCCACCACAGTGGAGAAAAGAGCAAAATAAAAATCCAAAAAAACTACAGCACATTGTTGTAAAACTCACTGCAGCAACACACTGAAAAAACGTCCGGTGCAAGAAAAGGAAGCTGCAATAATAAAAACGTAAAGCTGCTCATTTAATAACACACACTTTTTGTCCGGACACAGTCTGGAATTCTTCAGACAAAAAAATACAACTAATATAGCAGCACATACTTAAATACCAGTATAAAAAGGCACATGACAAATTATATCCTATCCTAGTACAACAATAAGCTCTAAATTAACTGCTGTGTTTGAATAATGGGTTTAAATGTTTATAGGTAGGTACTATGCTATCAGCCCAAGGGCCTACATAAGCCTAGCCAGCAAGGTTCCTTGGCTTACGCCACCCAAGAAAGTTATTTTCCTGTGCCACTGTCGAGCAGAGACACAGAAGTGATCCCCGGGGTGTATTTCCTATCTCCCATCCACTCATCAAGATTTTTCTTGAAGAGTGCTAATGAAGAACTTTGCTTGACATAGTTGGGTAGCCTTAATACAATAGTTTAATAAATAATTGCATCAAGAAACCCCACCCTCCGTCAGTAACACAAAAAGCAAGAAGGGGAATATCAACAGTTATCTTCCTACCATCAACACTTAAAAGAAGATTAAATTCAAAGCATGATAAAAATAAAAATAAAGCAAAATAAAATAAAAACAAACCTCAACACCTCAAATCAGTAAAACAGTTCACATTTAAAATGAGTACAGCACCCAGTTTAAGCAGCTGTTCAGTTACCACAAATTCATAAGCAGATAAACAGAAATACAGTCACATCGTTCTATACATACAAAATGGACTTATAATTGAAAATATTAAGGATATTATTCAAGTAACACTTACTGTTCTGCAGCGAAACTTCACATAAATTGCAATTATTCCAGATCCCATACTTTTATTAGGTATTCACACACATTTCAAAGCATTTGCAACTTTAAGAACAATTCAATCCGCAAAACAGGGCCTGACGTATAAAGATATATAAGAATAAAAATATATAAATATTTGAACGTTCAGGCTCATTTGCCATCCCTGGAAAGATTATAACCCTGCCAGTGAGAGTTACCATAAAAACAGTAAACAGCTGAAACATTTTTTCACAATCTTTTCTGTCCATCAACACGTCCTGTAAAAGGGACTTATTGGTTCAAATGAATCTGTAAGGGACCAAACAATCCCTTGCAATAAGGAGTGAGTGACAAACTACATAAAGGGAAACCCATGCACTGGAAACCCTTATAATTGTCAAGGGAAACAAACAAGAAGAGACAGCAGTTAAAGTACGTGAAACACAGGCAATAGGATAAAACCCCTAAGCTACCCTGATAGGATAAATCCTAAAATTACATGTAAACTATTACATATCGAGTTCAGCTAGCAAGTACAAAAGCCTTCATAAGCAAATGCATGAAATCATAAGTAAAGCAACACTCTCTATGGTGCGCATAACAGAATGGTCCAAGACCATGAACCTTAACTACCCTAAAAATAACTCATTAAATAATAGACATAGATACCTACAAGGAAAAGGTTACAGTAAGCTGCCTGTCGGGCGCTAGAATCCGCCACATAACACAAGCACTCAGGTCACTCCAAAGCAAGTACAAATATGACTCAGTCATTGTCCATGCTGGCGTGAATGACCTGAGATGTACCTCCCTGGACTACATGAAAAGAGACATAGAGAAGCTCTCTGATTATGTAGCTCAGGCCGGTATTGACCTTGAGCAGCATCTTACCCTCACCAAGAATGATGCCACAGTACAAAGACAAAATGATCAGCTTTAATAATTGGCTCAATTACTGGTGTCAATTCTAGGGGGATCCAATGTCTGTCTGCTTGGGATGACATGCTTGACAAGCCATGCTGCTTCGCAAGGGACGGCTTGCACCTGTCACCCCTAGGCTTCCGGATATTGGCAAAGGCTCTTGCCACCCCCATAGTGCCTTTTTTAGGCAAAGCTCAAAAGACAAACCCACCTCCCTAGAAAACACAAGTGGAAAAAAACTAAGGGTAATGCTGCTCAATGCCAGAAGTCTAAACCTCAAGATGCAGGATCTCGAAGCCCTCCTCAGTATGGAGAGCATCGATGTCTGTGCAGTGACTGAAACCTGGTTCAAGGCTCTTGAGAGCAACCCAGCACTACCAGGTTATACCTCATATCATGCTTTTTGGCCCCATGACTTGGACTGAACCACAAACGGAGGGGGAGTGTCCATATTCATCAAAGACACCCACACCTCCAGGTTAGTGGCAACGCACGAAGCATCGGAGACCATCCATGTGCAACTAACCGTAGGCAAAACTGCCCTACAGTTTGTAGCATGCTACAGACCACCCTCTCTAACTCAGGAACCCCACTCAGCCTTCCTGAAGACACTGGAGAGTATGAATGTCTCTCCAAATATCATCATATTGGGAGACTTCAACTACCCAAACATAGACTGGGAGCATTACTCAAGCCCCAATACCCTAGCCCAAAGGTTCCTAGAATTCATAAACTCAAATGCAATGGAACAACTAGTCACCACTCCGACAAGAGGAGATAATATACTAGACCTGATCATCACAAACATGGGGACACTGCTCCACACCGGAAGTATACCGCTCACTGGTGAGATCAGACCATAAACTAATCTCACTGGAAATCCACATCCCGCCCCCACCCCCAGCACAAAAGACCACAGTGAGGAACTTCTCAAAAGCTGACTTCACACTTCTTAAGACTGAAGTGGTATCCTTCAAGGCCCCAGGGCCCAGTGGAAACCACAGCCCACACCGCTGAATGCTTTATAAACGCTTTCTACGGACACCTTCAAGAATGTATGGATCATGCAATCCCAAATAAAACCAAGACCCTTTCCCTCAAAGGCAGGCATCCTGTCTGGTGGACCCCAGCCATAAACAAACTTTACAACAAGAGGAGGAAGCTACTACAGGACAGAGCAAAATCCCAAAAAGGGAAGGCATCCCTGATCAGTACTAGCAAAAAACTATGATCACTCATAAAATCATCCAAGGCCAACTTTGAGAGAAAAATCGCAAAAGACACTAAAGATAATCACAAGGCCTTCTTTAGTTATGTTAGAAACCTGGGTGGAAACTCCCAGATATGCTCAGAGTTAGTTCAAAATGACAAAAATACACTGAACCCACAGATATTGCCAACATACTGGTAGACAGGTTCAGTGCAAATCCCCCCCCCCCAAAACGAGAAATATCTATCCGAGCTGAATGTAGCCTCCCTGACTAATCAGATGTCCAGGTGAGAGCCACCCTCTCCAAAGCTAAAAACACAGCATCAATGGGACCAGACGGTGTCCCGGGTTGCATGCTACATGAACTCCAAGAGGAACTAAACTCGCACATAAGGCTGCTGTTTAATCTTAGCCTTACTACAGGATACGTACCCAAAGAATGGCGTACAGCAACAATGGTTCCACTCCACAAAGGAGGTGCTTCTACGGACCCTGGAAATTACTGCCCCATAAGCTTGACAAGCCTGGTCTGCAAAGCTATGGAGAGGATCATTATGGTACTCATAAACAAAGACATTGGGGACCTACAGACACTTGATCCTACCCAATTCGACTTTGTTAAGGGCAGATCCTGCCTTTTGAACCTGGTCAACTTTTTTGAAACAGTCACTAAGGCCATTGATGAGGGTAAGGCAGTTCACACAGCCTACCTTGACCTTGCAAAAGCCTTCGACACAATACTCCACTCGGGCATCATAGACAAGCTCACCAGCTTAAATGTAAACCCATATGTCATAAGATAGGTTGCAAACTGGCTAAAGGACAGAACCCACAAGGTCAGAATTGCTGGAGCCATGTCAGACTCTAAGCCAGTCACAAGTGGTGTCCCACAGGGCTCAGTCCTGGGACCCCTCTTGTTCGGCATTTATTTTTCAGAGGTACAAGCAAACATAGGAGGATTGTGACTGACAAAGTTCACAGATGACTGCAAACTGGGTGCCATAATTGATACTCCAGCAGACACAAGCATCCTTGAGAAAGGCCTCACAGAAATGGATAACTGGTGCCAGAGCCATGGTCTTAAACTGAACGCCAAAAAATGTATAGTCATACCCTTTGGGAAAAACAAAGTACCCACAAATTACCACATAGGTGGTAATCCATTAATCATGGAAGAAGTAATCAGGGACCTAGGGACCCAAGTTGACAGTAACCTCTCATTTGACACCCACATTGCCAAAGTGGTTAGGAAGACCTTCTATATTGCCCACCTTATCATGAAAGGATTCACATCTAGATCAAGAGAGGTCATTGTGCTCCTATACTCTTCCCTTATCAGGCCCATGATTGAGTACAATGCCCCATTTTGTATGTACCTTACCCGGCACCTGCAGCAGTTAGAAAAACCCCAAAAGTACCTCACCAAGAGGATCAAGGGTCTCAAACATATGTCATATGCTGCCAGACTGAAGAAACTCCAGCTCTATTCAGTCGCATACCGCCTACTCAGAGGAGATCTATGCCTGACGTACAAGGCCATGACCAATTCAGAATTAATGAACATGCTCCACCTGAAAAAATGCAAATCCACGAGAGCGAGAGATTTGAACCTCAACACAGAAATAAATAGGACATGCTGGAGGGACAGATTCATAACCCAGAGGCTCCCTACACTCTGGAACAGAATCCCAGTCCATGTTAGGCAGAGTCCCTCACTGACTCTCTTCAAGAGAAATCTTGACGAGTGGATGGGAGATCGTAGGTTTACCCCGGGGGTCATCTCTGTGTCACTACTAGACAGAGGCACAGTAAACTAAACCCTAAATGGGCACAGTATTATCATTCCAAGGGGTGGCAGAAGCAACACACACTCTGGCTAGGCTTATAAATGCCCTAGGGCAGATAGCCTAGTACGAACCTATGAACCTATACCTAAAAGGAGTTGAACCCAAAGGCAGTAACAATGGGCAAAACCATCCTGATGACTACGGAAGATATAAAAATCCACTTACAGTAGCTAAACCTTACTTAAACCTTAAGCAAGACACCCACATATAAAAATGGGGTATGGTACAACCCATTTATAGTTAAGGAAAGCCATGGGAACAATTACCTACCGAAGTTAGATTATAATACCTCTATATTATCTAGCCAGGCTTTTCAGCTATAGGATACATTTGATGGAACATAAATCATTCAGGCCAGGGGGCTTAAATGCATTCAACTTGAGTTGCCAGAGTAGTTCAAGTTCCTGTAGCTTCAACACTTCAGGGCCCCCTCTGATGGCATGTACAACCTGATCGATCACAAAATATTTAAATGTGTGATTATTCTCTATTATTACATGTTTTGCTAAAGCATTATCAATTTTGCCCTTACTTATTGCATATTGATGCTCATATATGATCTCACAGAACTTATGTTCCATCTTACCAATATAGTAAGCTGGGCATTGTTGGCATTTAGCTAAATAAACCATGTATTTAGAATTACAGTTGAATTTATTCCAAATTTTAGAGACCACATTATCAATGGTAAATTAATTAGTTACTTCCACTTACTTACAATATTTGCATGTTTCACACTTAAACATGCCCTGCTGTTTGGGCCTCCTAAATAAATTGGACTCTAATAGATTCTTTAAGTTAGGTCCTCTCTTAAAAGTGATCATTGGTGTACAGTTTACTTTCTGGAATAAATCAGCATCACTATTGATTAAATCCCAGTTCTGGTTCAATATGAACCTCAGTATGTCACTATCTACACTAAACAGGGTGACTAAACTCAACTCAAACTCAACTCAAAGGAAACCCTATTAGTTTGTTGGTATTTTCCGTGATCTCAAAAGTTAAGTCATTACTAGTAGTAGAATGAATAAAGATAGGTCCTCTTAGTATGGGAGGGAAAAACCCCTTCTCCATTTTTCCCTGATGCAATTATTTATTTAATTATTTAATTATTCAAGCACAGCAGTTAATTGAGAGCTTATTGCTGTACTAGGATAGGGTATAATTTGTCATGTGCCTTTTTATACTGGAATTTAAGTGTGTGCTGCTATATTAGTTGTATTCTTTTGTCTGAAGAAGTCCGGACTGTGTCCGGACAAAAAGTGTTTGTTATTAAACGAGGAGCTTTATGTTTTTATTATTGCAGCTTCCCTTTCTTGCACCGGACTTTTTTTCAGTGTGTTTCATCAGTTTGAATATTTTTTTCTTGTTAAACTCACTGCAGCCTCAAAATTTCATACTAAATCCACTTGTCAGAGAAGCCACCAATGAATTCAAAGCAAGCCAAGAGAAGACACATGCATGTTTGCTAGCATATCAATGTCACGGTCAGAACCTGGTGTGTGGAGCAGATTAATCAAAAACTGTTTCAGTTAATAGGCATATCTACCTTAACAAGGTCTAAATCAATACTTCCAGACTGCATAGCTATATGTTATAAAACAATTGGATTAGATGGATGTAGATATAGCTCTGACTATACCTAGTAAATCCACTATACCCCTATTTCTCAGGCTTGGACAGAATTTCCATTTCATCTGGTGTTTGACATCATATGAACTTTAAATATCCACTATAATATTGTCTTACACTACCTGCCAACGGTACTTACCTGCACAGATCCCAGCCCATTACCATTGTCCCTGGAAGTCAAACACTACTATGACTGCAACTCCTGAAGTCAACAGCTGATTCAGGAAATAATATGATATCATGATATGTTTAGAAAAAAACTCTGGCGCCTAAATATCTTGGTTATCTAGGGAAATGTTAAATTAGTAAAATCAAGCAAATACTGAGCTTCATATGGGAAGCTGAATTATTTCTGGTAATTCTTGATGTATCTTAGTCCTACTTTGAGTAGGTTTGAACTTTCTAGTAATAACAGTATAGCACGTCCTCAAATTTGGAAGGGATATGAATGTAGATGGATGACAATGTGAGTGTGTGTGTGTGTGTGTGTGTGTATGTGTGTGTGTGCGTGTGTGATGTGTGTGTGTGTGTGTGCGTGTGTGTGTGTGTGTGTGTGTGTGTGTGTGTGTGTGTGTGTGTGTGTGTGTGTGTGTGTGTGTGTATAGGTGTGTCTGCCTAGTGGGGAGACGGAGTACAGAGATTAGGTAGGAGATCAAGAGTTTCAATGTGTGAGTGTATGTGTGCGCAAGTGTATGTATGGGATGTTGAGTGAATGCATGTGTGTGTGAAGGGGAATGACAGCGGGTGCCTAAACTACCACAGTACATTGCCTTCTAGTGGTAATTACTGCCAAAAATTGCTTTTTTATATTTACAGTAATTATGGGTGACTCAGAAACATGCAAATTGGTTATTACTGAGTTCTTCCTAACTGCGACTAAAGATATTTCTGAATTGCATTTTCTGCAGTCACACACACTGAACCTAGCTGCAATAATTTGTTCAGCCACAGCTCATGTCTTTGAATCCTATCTGCTATGTTTCTCCTCTTAGTTCTTTATAAACATAATGATCTGATCTTACCATTCCCTCTTAGTGATCATGTTTTAAAAACACTTGGGTTCACATTGAAATGACATTTAATTCTCACAGCTCTTCAAAATACATACTGTAACTTTAATATCTATTTGTACATCAAGATTTCCATAAAGAGTACATTATTCAGAATGTCTGTATTAATCATCAGTTTTTGATTGATAGACTGACTTCAGAAGAGAACTACTTCCATTCCTGCTGATAATGTCAATTCCTTAATACTTAGTAGCATCATCATCATCATCATTATTATTATTATTATTATTATTAAAAACAGTTTAGGCTTCCAAAGTTTCAGATTCCTTCAGGGTTTCTTGAAAAAGATGGGAAAGGATTTATGCCCCAAGCTGAAAGATCATGATTTTTACAAAGCTTTATGTCATCTTTCATTTAGTGGCCTAGTACAGGATTTAGAGCCTGCCAGACTGAAAATATTTGCCTCTTTGGAACAGCTATGTTCTCAACACCTGTACACAATTTAGGATAAATATTGAAAGTCAACATGTCCACAGGATGAGGCAAATAGAGGATGGGAAATTCCAGCAATGCAGGCATTTATGTTCTGCTGCAGCAAAGTATGGTGGTCACAGCTGCGTACTGAGTCAGGGTTTCTGATATATGACAAATATGAACAGGTGTGCCAAGCAGAAGGCATTTAAAATTGCAACTGAAAGATCTACCCTGGGCTCGGGGAGGGTCATTCAGAGCTCACAATTTTAATTAATTTATTTATTTATTACATTTGTTAACCGGGTAGAGTCCGACTGGGCCAGAAGCCCATTTTCAGTGGAGGCCCAGGAAGAAAATCTCTACATGTAGTAACAAAGCTTACAGTAATAATAATTATTATAATACAGTAGTCAGTACAGAATACAAACAACAGCGTATACAAGTATACAGAGTCTCAAGTACAAGCAATTGTAAAGTTATGCAGAATACTAAATACAAAGACAGTGAGCATAAAATAAATTTAGACATGGTATGCATGTATATCAACAGTGATGTAAAGTCAGGGAGTTAATTACTGTTCCATATGTATGTACAGTATGGCTGGAATCAATGCCACAAGACTGACAAACATGGAGGAGTTTCTTGTATCACTAGAAGGAGGAGGAGACCCAACAGCATTTATACCTAGTGCTGTGGATGCAGGTGCTGGACTGACCCATTCCAGCCATGTCTTGGTGATAGAAAAAGTTAGTAGTATGTGACAGTAGTTTCCCTATGAAGTTAATACGCATACTTATCCTAACAATGTAGGCACAATGCACATTTCCTTTTATAGGCATATCAGGAGTAGAACAGGTTGCTGTCTCCAGACTAGGTAAGATACAGTAAAACGGAATTTGATACATTTACACCCTTTCACTGCATCTTACACGAGAACCCTAAAAGTATATGTTAATGTGGGGTCTATATTATTTTGTCAAAAAATACTTACAGCAACTGACTGTTCATTGAACACAACACATCGAACAGCTGTTCATCGAACATTCACATCAGTGAAAGTTTTTCAGAGTGAACAGACTTAGTTGGCCATCATTAGAAATCTGTCCTTTTCTCCAATGTAGTGTGATCTTCGAGTTGGTATATATAATTAGGGGGTGTTGGTGGTTTTGAAATAATGGAGTCTGTGTATTGGCCACTGTGATGGACAAGTAATTCCCTTCCCTATGAAAAACGTTTACTGAAGTGAAAGTTTGATGAACGGCTGTTCGATGCATTGTATTCAATGAAAATAATACAGACCCATTAATATGCACACTGTAGTGTTCTCTATCCAATGTATTCAAAGGTAGAAATGGTGATGGGCAGAAATGGATGAGGCTGGACAAAGGGATGACTTAATCTCTGCAGATTCTGTCACTGATGTTAAAATAGACAGGCATGTATCACAGTTGGACACAGTGACACACATGTATCTCATTTCAGAGTAGGTAGCTAGCCTCCACAGAGGATGCATGTCCAGCTGAACATACTGAGCACCCTGTGGCTGCACTGATTGATCGCACACCATCCCCTGTTAAGAAAGGACATTCTTTGGCTAACAGCATTACAAGTGCTTCCCCTGTGACTGAAGCAGCAGGCTTACAGGTGGACAGTGCTTCTTCTGTGGACATGTGCACCACAGGTCAACAATCCAGGAGTACCTAATGCCACATAAACTTATAAAAGTCTTCTGACTTGCATGTGGTGTTGGAATAAATTATAATATGTGCACATGGAGCTAGCAAATATGTTTAATGGCATTCATGATGATACTGCCCAACACCAGTATGTGCTTTATGTGGACCTGGAACCCAGCCATCATGAAGTGACTGATCTAATGAGATCTCTGGTGAAACAACACTTTAATAAACACCTTCAAGTGTAGAATTGCAGGTGTTAACATGCCCAGAAGTAGGACCCATCTTCAGCAAACTTCATCCTTGGCCAGATCACAAAGTATCATACTATGTCTTCTCTGGGATGTGATGAGTCGTACTACCCCAGCCCACATACACACTAGAAAGTATCACCTGGTCATGCACTGGTACTCCGTCCCTCCCACAGCAGTAAAAATAGTCTTTGACATTGTTTATTCTTGTATTTATGATTATCTGTTGAACATTTTTGTCTGATGGGCACCTAAACTCCTAAACTGTACTTCAAATTTACATTCCCTTTACTTAACCTTTCTCTACCCTTATCTTATGTATGTAACTTTATATCTCTGTCACTATGAAATCTCACTTTATATTCTGCCACAACTGTCATTTACACTTTTCTTCTACAGACTGCCCCTCCAACCTATACTTACTTTCTCTCCTACAAAACTTCCTTTTCTCAGGTAACTACCATTATGTCTATTTTCTTTAATGCAGTTCTATACAAGCTCTCTACCTATAATGTTTCCTATAACTACTTCTCCTGTTAAGTTCTACGTACTCCGAAATCCTTTGCTGAGTAATTTCTCTGTAACCAGCTACCACATGAAAAAATGTTTCTTTAAATTCATAGCCTACTGTAATGTTATATAACGTGTTCAAGATGAATTCATATAATTGTGTTTTCATGTACATTTTTTTGTCTTTAATGTACTTGCCTAATATATGGAGCTTTTCTTCTCAGGTCTTCGCTGAAAATGGGGTAAAACCCAGTCAGAACTTCCTAGAAATCAGAGACAAATAAATAAATAATTTGATAAAATAAATAATAAAATCCCTGAAAACCACTTTCAGTGAAAAACATTTTAAGCTTTTTTGTAGGAGGCATGTTCCCTGTGCCACCACTTTGGAAGGGAGATATGCCACCCACAAACCTCAAACTTATCTATACCAACTCTATGGCTGAGAAGAGCAGAGAATGGTCAACATAGTATGTTTGGTGAAAGCAGCTTTTAGTGATAAGTCCATCATCTTACTGTCAGTTATTCAAACCACATTTGGAATATCAGCTCCCTCTCTTATTCTTGCACTTAAGACAAAACTCACATGTGACCCATGTGATGAGTTTTCTCTACCCACTTTGTGCTGATAGTCTTGTATTGCTGTGTCCTCTGTCCCCATTCAAATGATAATGATTGCAGTTCACAAGGCCTTCCATCCTGTGTTGCATTGCAGTGATGTTTGACTCACAGTGGGATCAGATCATGTAATGAGCAGACTGGCCTGATAGAAGCACTGCATGCATCACATTTAGTCCGGGCAATGCTGCCTCTTTATGTAAGTCATAGTGAATAGTTATCAGTCAGACACTGCTGCCTTGCCTGCATTGCCATGTATTTGACCATTGCTGCATGAAGGGTCTTACATATAACTGTTATCACTTTCTGCTGCTGATGTGATGTCTAACAGATCAGCACAGCCACAAAAGTAATACAGTGATCCTGCTTTTAACTAATCTTTTTATGAAGCAAGGAACAGGCATCAAATATCTCTCTTACTAACTTAAGATGTTATTGTGGAGACCTACCAAATATTGTAATGCAATGAAGCTGTATGTTTATCCACCTTAACACATTTTTAATGATGTTAGATATCTGGGAATGGGCAGTGTTGTACTGGATTTCTGCCATCGTTCTGGGTTGTGCATGGGAATATGGCCATGGATCAAGGGCATAGCTAGTATCACCTGCAAAAACACAATACAACAAAAATCTTTTTGCATAGTGTCTGTACATATCAGCATTTATTCCACACACTGTGTCAGTATGTACCCCTTTGGGAAATCACCATAGTGTAAACAGACATACTAGCCAAATGAATGCCATGTGTGGTAATCATGGACTGCCAGGATGCTGCATACATACACACACCCACACATACACTTTTGTAACAGTCCCTTGTGAATCACAGATAATCTGGCAGTTCATGTAATTGTAGCTTTTCCTATTGATAAACCTATGTGACTGTGTATCAGATGGAACCTCAACTGCCACATGTATACTTCATGACACCTAGTACCTCGGGTAGGTGTGCAGTATTGTAGAACCCACTCATAGTGCTGGCTGTCTTCCCTACTATCATGGAAAAACAGAAATTCTCTTCAACTTGCAGCAGCAACATAGCAGAGAACTGAGTGTACAGGAGGCAGATGCCTATAAATTATCCAAAGTATCCTCAGTAGGTCATTAAAAGGTCCCTCTGTGTAACATGTAAAAGCTGCATATAACTTGGTGACTATGAGGATAGGAAGGCAATGCATTCCCATAGATTCAGCATGTGATCAAAGTAAGTTGACCAAGATCTGTAGTGATCCACTACCTGGTCTTCAGAAAGGATATAGAATGTCAGCTACTCCTCATGTCCTTTCAAAGCCTTAAGCATGCAAGACCATGCAGTGCAGTCATCATCATCTTCTTTTGGCTGTTCCCGTTAGGGATGGCCACAGCGGATCATCTGTTTCCATTTCTTCCTGTCCTCTGCATCATGCTCTTTCACACCAACCGCCTGCATGTCCTCTCTCACCACATCCATAAACCTTATCTTAGGCCTTCTTCTTTTCCTCTTACCTGGCAGCTCCATTCTTAGCATCCTTTTCCCAATATACCCAGCATCCCTCTACAGCACATGACCAAACCAATCTCACCTCTCTTTCTTTGTCTCCAAACTGTCCAACCTGAGCTGACCCTCTAATATACTGATTCCTAATCCTGTCCATCCTAGTCACAGCCAGTGCAAATCTTAACATCTTTAACTCTGCCACATCTAGCTCTGACTCCTGCCTTTTCATCAATACCACCCTCTCCAACCCATATAACATAGCTGGTCTCACTACCCTCTTGTAGACCTTCCCTTTCACTCTTACCGGTACCCGTCTGTCACAAATCACACCTGACACTCTTCTCCATCCATTCCACCCTGCCTGTACTCTCTTCTTCACCTCTCTTCCACACTCACCATTACTATGAACTGTTGATCCCAAGTACTTAAACTCATCCACCTTTACCAACTCTACTCCCTGCATCCTCACCATTCCCTCACATTTACATGCATATATTCTGTTTTAGCCCTGCTGACCTCTCCTCTCTAAAGCATATCTCCACCTCTCCAGGGTCTCCTCAATCTGGTCCCTACTCTCACTACATATCACAATGTCATCTGCAAACATCATAGTCCACGGGGCCTCCTGTCTGATCTCAACCTGTCCATCACCACTGCAAATAAGAAAGGGCTCAGAGCTGATCCTTGATGTAATCCCACCTCCACCTTAAATGTATCTGTCACTCCCACCGCAGTCCTCACCAATGTCACACTACCCTCTTACATATCCTGTACCACTCTTACATACTTCTCTGCCACTCCCGACTTCCTCATATAATACTACAACTCCTCTCTAGGCACCCTGTCATATGCTTTCTCTAAGTCCACAAAGACGCAATGCAACTCCTTCTGACCTTCTCTGTATTTCTCCAACAACACTCTCAGAGTAAATATTGCATCTGTAGTGCTCTTTCCTGGCATGAAACCATACTGCTGATCATTAATCATCACCCCCATTCTTAACCTAGCTTCCACTACTCTTTCCCATAACTTCAAGCTGTGACTGATCAATTTTATCCCTCTGTAGTTACTGCAGCTCTGCACATCACCCTTATTCTTAAAGATAGGTACCAAAATACTTTTTCTCCAATCCTCAGGCAGTACAGTACATTCAGCAATAGCAGCAGCTAAAGCAAATAAATACTACCGTGCAAAAACTGTTGCACCTGTGAACATGAGTAGTACAGGGTGTACACAAATGTTAGGCGTCCTACCTCTTTGTATAAAATCACACAATGTGACATGCTTGTGCCTTTACTGACATCTGTGAATCATGGAATTTTTTTCTTATCTTTTATTCCCTTCATTTAAATCTCATTTTAACTCATTTCCTTATGCTACATTAATTCCATGTGTTCACACAGTCATTGTATGTGCTACATTCTGCTCTGCACAATTCACTACACTGTTGCACAAGTAGTTCCTAAGAATCAGCAGCATCTGTGCACTACTGACAACTGTTCTAAATGCCCTTGCATTTTACATAAATGTTCAATTTATTCCACCCCTCATTTTACGTTAGATGGTTACACAGACTATCTAGATGCTGCATTCACAACAGTTCATGTAAGAAAACATAACGCTAATATTTTACAAAACAATATAAATAGAAAATGTAATCTAGACTTGGTATAGCTTACTCTTGCACCCATTTTATGACGTATCTACAAACTGATCAAACAGTGGCACAGTTAATGGCTTCATGTGCTTTATCTGGTGGGCACTAACTGATCTTATATAGCAGACTAAAGCTATTTCTTCCCTAATTTTTACTTGATAAATCCTTTAAGATTGCTGACTTTCAACAATCATTTAGTAAAAATTGAAGCCTTTTCTTCTGCCTAAATTTGTATTCTACATGAAACCTAGTAAACAGCACATTTAGAAGTAATTTGTTTCCAAATATTTTTCTTTATTTTCCTTTTTTATCTTGATATTCATATTTTTTATACATCACAATCAAAACATTTTAATAGCGATGTAGTAATAGCATAAATATTGTTTAAGCATACTTGTTATATCACATATCATGAAAATTTAACGTTACCATGAAATAGGGTATAAAAAGAAACAAAAGACAAACAGAATAACATAAATAAACTATGTACAATATGCGCTGTCATTTTGTATTAAAGTTTGACATACTCATTTTGTCCTGCCTTCTCACATCTTTGTCCATAATGGACCTATGCTTCCTACTGCAAAAGAATAAGATACTTCTCAACTAATTTTATTTACATTCTAAGTTCTCTGTTCTGCCTTTCTTATTTTAAAATGTTATCAAGGAAGATAATCCAATATTGTAGAAAATATGAGTGTTTATTAAGATTATTTGTTATTAGCTTATATGCTAATATATATTTGGTTGCTATTTGTCATGTGAGTCCTATCTAGCCAGTTTTGAGTAATATAAAACTGATATACATCATATGCAATAGCTAAGAGTACATCTCATGAAAAAATGTTAAATGTCACATTATACCCCTTTAATTACTTAATCGTTTCTTGAGTTCAACATCTGATCTGTTTTGAACCAAAAATAGCATTTATCTGTTCTATATGTCTGGAACAATGCAGTTTTAAATGGCTGTTGTTGCTGCCTCCAGATCATATGAAGCCACGAGGAAGCTTTACTGTCTTCATACAATGTATATATACTTTTTAGTTTGACCTTACTCTAACTTAAATGCTTCATTCAAACAGAATCCTTAAGTGCATCATCTTTATAAATGCAATGCTTTCTCAGTCTATTACTTGTTGTAATTATCAGGAAGTTACATTCAGGTAGATATGCTTTTTATTAAATGCACTGTGAGGTTAAAAAAAGAATAGCTTTAAACAGCAAATGAAATAAGTGAACCTTATCATGTATTCGTGTTACAGTTGCTGAAGTGCGCTCAGTTTAAAAGCTATTAATGAGGCAGAACTAATTAAGACAAATACATTTTTCTCATCTGCTGTATGAGGTGCCTACTGGGTCCTTAATCTCTGAAGATAAATCTCTGATTCATTCATTTAGTCCCACCTTTCTGCCCCCACACCATTTTGTATTAAACATGACAGCACACACTCATACACCCACCTACTCTTTATCTCCCACTTCATACTTGTATGTTTCTTTATCTTCCTTAAAGTGCCTTATTACACATATATTCTTATTTACATAGAAGTCCATAGGATGTTTCACAAAAGAGTTACATGTAAGGCAACTGATGATAACATATATATTAGACATGACTGCGAGAAGGAATAGTATGCAATAATCATGCCACAGCAGGATGGAGTAAAAACAGTGCTGCTATAGTACAGTGAAGAAATAATATGTCAGTATTTAGCATGTACTATTTACCCCATATAGCAAAGCATTTGTGTAAATATGGCTTTTCTATATGTGCCACAATCTTAAATTATAGGTAAGTGTGGATTATAATTACATGGTTGTACAGAATCAGTATGTTTAACTATTGATTCATTAGTTTACCTGCACTAAATAAATAAAATAAATTAATTAATAATACATACATATAAACCCAATTGTCAACGTAGGTTTATCAAAAAGGCATGTCATCATTCCTGACACTTAACACCTATAGTTGGTAGCAGTTAAAGCGGAGGTATAACGCCTTATCTAAGACTGAATTTCACACAAAAATTTATCAGCTATGATCTAGGTATAATCATAAAATGTATCTAATTCTGAAGATGATGTCATGTCTTTGATGTTGAGGTCATAACCATTAATCATCTGGAAATAAGCTTAACTTTTATTTTACTCTGAGTATGACTTTCTACATTTACATTTGTTGCTCACATCAGTCTGAGATCATTGATTCTGGTAATGTCTAGGGGTGAAAGCTATGGGGTCACCATCTTTTTCAGGTCATAGGCCTTTAGTCAGGAGAAATATTCGTATCGATAAAATCTGTTTTTAGTAATGAAATATCTTGCTGAGGACAATGTTTTCTTTTGTAAGCACTCAGCTAAAGCCCTGATGAACCAAGAATAAACATTCCTGAACCAAGATATGAATCTCTTCTATTTCTGTGACATTTCATGAAAGCATTAAATAATTTAATTGTGGGGATGGTTAGCTGATTCCAGTTTTTCATTATGAAAGAAAGTTATCAATTCACTCTGACAGCCAAGTCCACCTCCCAGGTTTCTTACATATAACAGAAAATGTTTCCCATCTGAACAAAGCTGCACCAAAAAAGCAATAATAGACTGATGCTGTATTTTTCAGCTACTGTAGTCTGCAGGTTGCAAAGAATGTATCGGTTACTAGGTATCTGATGAAGTTTGAATCCCAGTGAAAAGGGAATGTTTCATCTAAGGTCAGGGTCAAAAATTAAAATCATATTCTGTCTTGTCTCTGCTAATTTTGTATCTAGGCTTTGCACTAAGTGTTCTTAGTACATAAATAAAAGCTTCAGCAAATTGTCTTGTGATTTATTACAACAAAAAAGGAGTTTATCAATTAATATTAGTTTCTAATAGGGCAAAATATCAACTCTCCCTTACTGAGAAATCACACAAAATTTGGGACAAGAGGTTCAGCTATGATGGAAAAAACTATGGAGAAGGAAGACACGCTTGCCTTGTCCTCAAGAATCTATAAAACAAAAACATGGGAAATAAAAGTTTACCTTTACCTCGACTTTGGTACAACAACATAAACTTCTCTTGCTGTCTACATTAAAGCTGAAGCCTTTCTGGTATGTCACTGTATTTGCAGCCACTCATTAGACCACACTGATCCAGACTGGTCACTTTGG
>NC_056732.1:599198808-599208808 GCF_019279795.1 Protopterus annectens
TGTCTGAATACAATGTAATCAAACATTACTGATAGAAATTAACCTTACTGACAACTCAGAAAAAATGATTAAAAAGTGAAACCCTACCACTAACGTCAGATATAATTTGGTAGTGGTAGCCATACAGACAGTGTTTGTATAAGGTAAGTTCTAGGGTTGGGGTTGGTGCTTAGGGGCAGAGTCACAGTTAGGGATAGCATGCATTAGTAAGGTAGAGCAGTTGGGGATGAAGCATGTTAACCCTAACCCTAACCTTGCCCCTGTCCCTGCTAGCATCCTACACCCCTAGGTGCTTTAGTTTTCATTAAAAATGGATCAGTTTTCAGTATGTTAAACTTTATATTATTGCTGTTCCAGTGTTTTATAATATCCTGGATTATAAGCACAGTTAAGCAGTTTCTTTCATACATCATTTATTATAAGAGATCTCAATTATTTTACTATTATTATTATTTTTTTTTTAATTTTTAAAAATTTCATATGATATAATTTGAGGTACTTCTGCAATTCACTTTTATTTCTGAGTATGTCTTTATGATTTATTTCCATTACAGTACGTATTAAATGGCATCCATTTTGGAAAGCAGATATACTCGTATTATTTCTAGTATTGCTTGACAGGAAGAAACACATTCCCCCAGAGTTAATAAAATCTGTGTAGGTATAGTGTAAAGCCTACATGGAAGTTATCATGTCCATGTACATGGTTCCTTCTCGGTAGAGTGCCATGCATATTAATGATAGTGTGTTGTTGAGGGAGAGCCGTGGAACACTGTTTTTGAATCAGTGTAGGTAGTGTGTGACTAACTGTGTCTGCAGATGAGTAACTCACTCCCTGCACTGTCCAAGTGTATTATATCAATGTATTTAATTTAATTAATTTATTTATTTATTTTCATGTTTGCGTGGCACACCACAGAGCACAGCAATTGACACATGCCAGACATCTAAAAATCAAAACTGGATGCATTTAATTTGTGATTTAAAGGTCAAGTTTAGCTTAGTTGGTTTGCATGGCATGGCATGGTGCTTAGCAGTACTTAAAGTTAGCTCAGAAGTATATGTAAAAGTATAGCAACATTCCACATATCCATGGAGCCAAGTATTTAAAGTTATGGCCTTATGTGCAGTAGGTCCAGGATCTGAATACATGGAAGGGAAATTAAGCATTTATTTTCCAAAGGCAATTTATTGTGATCATTTTTCAATCCTGATCTGCTAAGCTCAGCTTAGCACTGTTAAGATGTGCTAAGACCTGCTAAGCAGTGATTAAACAACCTCCATTTATGCACTGCTTAGCAGTGCTTGGCATTGCTTGGCTGTGTTTAGCTGGTGTGCACACTGCTAAGCACTGCACAGCATTGTCAGTTTAAGCACTGCTCAGCTCAGCTGTGCTTTTTTGTGTGGTGGCAAGCAATGCACTGCACTTTTAAAAATTGCCCAATGGTGTAAAAGGGTGGGAAAACAGGCTATATTAAGCTCAGCAGGTGGGAATGCAACACAATCTGTTGGAGTGCTTTCTATGAGGAATACACTATGGCAGGCATTGTAGAAGGTTTGCACTTTCCAGTGCAGAGTTGGGACATTCAAGAGTCCAGGGTCATGGTTGGACTCCTTGTAAAGAAACATGAGGGCTGGCTGATGCAGGAGGGTTAACAGGGCTCAGAATGCAAGGCAGAGGCCTCGGACTTGCTAGCAAAGGATCTCAATAGTGCACCTGGTATCCCCATATACATGTGAGCCATGTCGGAAGAAGGAATGGGGCTCTCTTGGGCACCTGGCTCCAAGAATTCTGGGCTGGGAATGTCTCACATGTTTGTAAGTACCATTACGTATGTTTCACCAATATCTAATCTAGAATGTCTGCTAAACTGGGATGCATAATGGTGTCCTTCTCTCCCAACAGCTGCAGAGGATAAGGCTCACAATGTTGAGATGCGTGCTGGGTGCTTGGCCAGGTTGAACAGTGAGTGTGGTGAGTACAGTTGCATTTTGCAATCTATAGTCAGATAAGCAAGAAAGAGTAAACCATTACCTGCCATTAAGTATACACAGTAAAGATTGTATTGCAATGAATGTGGACATAGACCTGTACCTCAATAAGTGACTACTGACAACTGTAGTGCAATAAGCAGGGAAGAGTAAAGTATTAACTCGGCTAAAGTAAATGAAACAAAGTTTCTACTGCAATAACTGTGGAATTACAGCTGTATTACAACACCTGCATTACAACTGCTGTGCAATAAAAATGTGTAACTATATCAGTAACTGCATGAAGGTACCGCTGATAAACCAGTGTTGTGCAATATGTGTGGAATTAGGGCTGTTTTGCATTAAATCGATTATCACAACTGTTCTGCAATAAAAACACAAAACAATACCAGTTTCTGCCTCAAGGTTTATCTGATAAAGAGCATTGTACAATAAGTGTAGATTCAATGCTGTTTTACAATAAATGGATTATGACACGTGTTCTGCACTAACATGAAGCAATAACAATAACAATCAAGATATATTTTGTATATCAGGATTGTCTTGTTATGCTATATGCATTCAGGCTCTGAGGTATGCTGCTGCAGGCAAGTGTAACAGTGCAATAACTCCAGACTGCAAATATACTGTCTGCAAATGTATATGGGTGAGCTAGCCAACCCAATAATCTGATATAATTTATAGACTTCACACATATTTCAACCCACTAACAATTTATTGTGTATACCTGCATTCTATGTAGTAATGTATAGGTCACCTAGTATCTCTGTCATGCTTGCATTTCATGCCTGTGTGTCCAACTGTCACTGCAGTCTACTATAAAACTGTACTACTAATACCAGGTTGTATATTGGTTCCAGGTGAGCGCTAGGCAAATATCAGTCAGTAAGGAAGCAGCAGTGACTCAGTAACTCCATTTGTTAAATGCTCTGTCTGAAGTACATTTTGCCACACACAGATCAGGGTTCAAATCCAGTGCTCTGTAGAGGTCTATATAACGATATCAAAAACCCAAGTCAGCGGAATGACTGTTTGCCGACAATAAATAGCAAACTGTCATTTCTGCAAATGGCCACTTCAGCAAATTTTTTCCTAGGGGAAAATATTGCTTGGCCAAGCAGAAACGAGACAGTATTCTAAACCTGTCAAAGTGGGGGGGGGTCTTCTCCTCCCACACACCCCCAATATGGGGGCACAGCCCCCAACATTCCCCTTAACTAAATATACCAACTTTGAGATCACATTGCAGTGGGGAAAAGGGCAAATTCACGACAATGGCCAAGTGATTTTTTTCCCCTAGAAAAAAAATTGCTGTAGTGGCCATTCGCAGAAATGACAGCTCAATGTTTATTGGTCAGCAAACAGGCATTTGCTGACTTTGGTTTTCGATAATGTAATTTAGACCCTTTTGTAGCACTATATATTACAGTAGCAATCATGAAATGATTATAGATTTTCTCTACACAGGAACTACAGGAAAATGGGTGTGTTAGGCCATAGTCTGGGTAAACAATTGTGTGTTTAGATGTCACAGACTGTTAAAATCATTACCAGGTATGTGAATATACATCATAAAATAAAGGAAATAAATATAATAGTAATAAAATAAAATAAATAAAATGTATAATCATTGGTATGGCTGTATGCCTGGAGAGTCTGTTAGAGTTTGCTGCAGTCATTTAGTACATTCGATGCAGATGTCCTCTGCAGTCACTGCTATTGGGTTCTATCCCCATGCCTGTCAAGCAAGGCATGAAAGTAGTATAGTTTTTGTACTGTACACATACATGTCTCTCAAGTGTCATGCTGTCACAGAATGTAGTTAGTAGTGCGTAATCCCTCTGTCACACATTTATCATTGACATGAGTATCTAACCAGGAATGTATCACTATATCAGCCCACAGTACATCTTGGTAGCTATATAGGTCCACCTGATGTGCAAGTGTTCTGTGTAGTTTACTGCCAGCAGTTGTTATGGCTTGGCCCATATTGCCCAATGTGGATAGCTTGAGGGGTATGTATGTGCTACAGCAGCTATAGTCCACTTGTAACCATAAAGAAAGGACAGACCTGTAGAGTAGATAGCAGTACTGTTCTCCACAAAATAGACTATAATAGTATCAATGGACTGTTTATTTCTCCTTCTCCCCACAGCTTATCTTAGTTTATTATTGTTATCCATTGGTTACGGTTTACTATTAACATCTGTTGTTACATTAAACTTTATTTTGGGGCATGTGTTTTACTATTGTTATGTATTATAATAGTTGCATATTAACATACCTTGTTAAATACCTATGTTGTTGTCCTTATGCCATAACCGTTACTGGTAAGCTATTAATATACTGACTATTATGTTATTTATTGTTGTGTTCTATATAATATGCAACAAAATATGACTGGAATATTTCCAGTGTTCTGGCATGCTGTTATTACTAACAAATTGTGTTGTTCATAACTAACCTATACACATTCATGTACCTCTATCACCACAGCATGACAGGGTAGGCCAGATCCTACTGATCCACCTACCCTACCTCAGCTGGCCATGGCACAGGGGTACCAGTGTGTTTGGGACCCAGGCCAGTGGTGCCCCCTCCACTGGCCCTGCACCACCTTCAGGTGGAACCACCTCAGGGGACGGGGCTTGACTCCACCCTGGGAGTGGTGGCAGAGGGGCAACAGTAACCCAGGATCAACTACCAACCATGGTGCACAGGATAGTTCATAGGAGCTATGAACAATGCCTTCACTGGATTGAGGGCAGACTCGACAACCTGGTGGGACCTGCTGGCTCTGGCACCCAGCCTCCAGCACAGCCACCTTCAGGGCAGTGAAGGAGCAGTGTTGAATGCCCATGAGTGGGGAGCTCAGTTAGGCTGCTACCGCCTGGAGGCACATGCTTCTCAGAGTCCTTAACACCATCCCCATCCAAGGTTTTTACCCCCTCACATGTCACACACTGCCCCTGTCTGCTGTCTTGTCTGTCTTGTCTGTCTGCAATTGCATCCTCTCCTATCCAACTTACCTACCCACATGTACCTATATCCCTTCCCCAACATACCACTCTCTCCTTGAAAAAAAGGACACCTGTCCTGCAAAAAATGTATTATCCCATACATAGCTCTCCATTTTGCACGTGTCCACTTGAGACAACTAATTTGGTCCAATTCACATGACAACACATTTATGTTGTCCTCTCCCCTCTCTCTATCTGGGGCTTGAGAGTCCAAATTCCTCCACAAAATCTGTCAAATTGCACAGCTGTTGCTGTACAAGAAATGGAAAGCTACGGTTCTTCCCTACACCCATCCTACATATCTCTACTTGCCTTTCAGCATGTTTGTCCCTCCTGCATGCCCTCATTTAACCACTGTCCGATCACCCCCTTTTTCTTTTCTTTTTAAATTTTTAGTGCAGCTTTGCCTGGAGCTAAGTGGCACATTTCGCAAACCTGCTCAAACCAGCTTAAAAGTGCTTTAATGTGCCTTAATGATCTTATGTGTTTCTCACATGTACAAAATATTCACCCCTGTCAAGTCTCGAACCCATACCCTGCTCAACTACAGCATAGTGCATTATGTCCACTAGGTCACTTAGCTCTTAATTAAAGCAGGTGTTTCCAGCAAATATACTGATTGCCTCTGACAGACTGCAAGTACATCTAATGGAAAAAATGGGAGTGACCCTCGGACTATGATGCAAAAAGGTATACCAGTGTACAGCCAAATAAATTAGAATGTATGTTAGGCCTGGGGATAGCAGGTAAATGTAGCCTTTTATCAGCAACATCTTTAAACACACCTGCTAAGGTAGCAATATCAAAGTATGTGTGTACAACTAGGTCGCTGCTCCAGAACAACTGCTTTTGAAAGCCATGCACATAATGATGAATGTAGAGAACATGTATCACAGACTGTATATATGCACATATACCTTGCAAATACACCTGCAGCAGTGCTCACTCAGTAGCTCAGTCTGTTAAATGCCTTGTATTTAGTACATTTTGCCACACACAGTCCTGGGTTTGAATCCAGTATGTTGCACTTTAATTACATGGTTGTGAACACAGCAAGCAATGACTGAGTCATGCAATTTTAACCCATACAGGTTGCTGCTACTGAATTAACTGCTACCCATGTTTGTAAGCCAAAGGCCTGCATTAGGGACACACTGCACATGTTTGTATAGCCTAACTATGTGTCACCTACTACTCTGTAATTGGCACTGTTATAATATACTACGAATACAAAACAGCAGCAACTCAGGAACAGAAGGATGGTAGAAAATGGAACTGCTCGTGCACCAGGACAGTTAGCTCCAAAATTTTTATTGAAACAACACAACAGTGACAGGTTAAGCGCTTTCGACTGACTCCCAGTCTTCTTCAGAACAATACAATGAAAGAGCTTATGACATTTATATGATAGCAGCAGTGTAATAATTGAATAATTAAGAAATAATTAAAGAAAAAGACCGCCAAAAATTTTTGCTACGAGACCTCCTGGCCTCAATGATTTTATTAGCATTAAACCTTTTCTAGCTTTGGAATAATTATTAGTGCCATTTAACTCTCAGTCCAGTATTATTATTTTTATAGATGCATTTATTATATATTTTCACAATTTTTTACATAGTTTTTAAATATATATTTTTAATAATAGTTCTGATACATGACATCAACATATATTTGTAACATATATTTTATCATGTTTAGAAGTAATTGTATGGGCAATGTACATTTAAATATTAGGGATGATTACAATTTAATATTAGTATTTATACTGTTCATTTTAACATCTGTGTTTTTATATATATTGGTATAGGATTTTTTGCTGACAATGTACATGTGTCTTTAAAAAATTTTTGGCGGTCTTTTTCTTTAATTATTTCTTAATTATTCAATTATTACACTGCTGCTATCATATAAATGTCATAAGCTCTTTCATTGTATTGTTCTGAAGAAGACTGGGAGTCAGTCAAAAGCGCTTAACCTGTCACTGTTGTGTTGTTTCAATAAAAATTTTGGAGCTAACTGTACTGTTATAATATATGTACCTTAAGCACATGCCTCGAGAAGACTGTAAAGGGTACCCTTACTCTGGTTCTGCTGTAACAACAGAGCTGACACTGCTGCCTCAGTTACACATACAGCTTGCTGTCCTCCAAAGTGTTCATACTCCCCACATGTGCCCTAGGCTGCAGCACATATGCAGCTGTATATTAAGCTAGCTGCTACAGACCTACCATACCTCACAGCTCACTAGAACAAGGGATCCAGACAAAACTATACCTAACTGGTGAAGGGCAAAGGTCCAGTGACAGGAACATGTTTCACAGTTAGCCTCTACAAAGATAGTGAGCCAATAGACTATCAGCATGCATATTCTGATGAGTATGACCTCTGACACTCACATGTCTCTATCTCCTTACTGACTACAACCCACAATGTTTACTTACCACTGAACTGCCAGATAATCACAGTGTCATGGGACAATGGCCAAACATATCATGCAAAACTGTGGACATATCTCATAAATCTCAACAGTGGACAGTATTTGTACTGGGTCTATATTAAATATTTGAACACTTAAACGTTTGAATCGCTAAAGATCAAACTTTAATGATCAAACGCTTAAATGTTCGAATATTTAAAATAAATAAATAAATAAACAAAATGTAAAGTGTTTAAGCAGGGGGCAAGCCCCCCTTCACCCCTCACACCCCCCTGCTTAAATATACTAACTCCGAGTCCGCAAATCAGTGCACTACAGTGTGGAAACAGAAATTTTCCATTTCCTACACTGTAGCATGATCTCGAAGTTGGTATATTTAAGGCATGCCCCCCCTGCTTACACCCTTTAGTTTTACTTTCTTTTGTTTTCTTTTTCTTTTTTTTTAAATTTTTTAAAATATTCGAACATTTAAGCGTTCGATCACTAAAGTTCGATCTTTAGTGATTCGAACATTTAAGCGTTCGAATATTTAATATAGACCCTTTGTACCTACCCCCTGTGATGCTATAGTCTCCACACCTCACTAATGTCCCTCTCAAAGAATAAGAAAGGGGCCAAGGCTTACATGAAGCCCTTAAATATTGCACTGTGGTGCCATGTCATTGGCTAATGAAAGTGCAACCCAGCAGTTTTGGATGCAATTAGCAAGTCTGAGCCACAGATTGGTGCACAGGCAATCACCTGTTACTGAGCATTACCTACAAATGGCAATCAACTGCTTATGAGAAACAGGTCCGTATGTTGCTTTACACAGACAGGCAATGGTTTTGCAAGCTATTTGCAGAGGTTCTGGTCAAAATAAGATTATTTCACTCTACCAGGGATGTAATACATTTCTCCATATAATGGGATGCAGATGGGAGGATGGAGGTATGGGGAATAGGTATTACAACAGTAGGCCTGTAGTACATCTATCGTATTGATATGTTGGTGATACTCTACTGTCCAACAACTACAGGCATACTTCTCAGCTGTCTCTGTCTTGAATCAAATCACAGCTCTGCCCCTGTTATGCCCTCCTACAATGGTCAGCTATTGTAAGAAAGCTAATGTATTATGAGTTAGACATATTGACAGTAACTAAGGGTGTATACAGCTGTAATATCAAACAATGTACTGTAATCCATCTCCTCTCAGTCTGTCAATGTCACACAGAAATAGTTCTGACATTGTAAAGGTAGCCCTGACTGTTTCTGATGTACTCTGGCTAGGTCACTGTTTTGTTGACATTTGTTCCTCATTGCTTGAGAGCTATGGCTAACATACCTGTCAACCACTTACAGCAGGAATTCAGGTCATAGCCATAATTAGTGGGGGGGGGGACAGGCCCAAACTCAGTGATAGAGTATACATATTGGCCATACAAAGCAAGAATATGAGTAGGCTAACTGGTATTACTGTAGAATAAGTGTTTTCTGAGGGGTCTGGTGTGTGACAGCCAAATTTCCTATATTCTGACAGCAGCCATCAATGATTGACCAACCATGTGTCAGACATCCACATGTGTATGCCAAAAGGACAACATCTATGAAGCACATGTTCACATTCTGGAAACATCTGTGTAGTGGAAAGGTATGATGCCTACATGGGAAATATACTACAGCAGGTTTGCACTGCTGTCTGCCATTGTGGCACAGGGGTTTTGCTGGACTGTCCCCATATAGTTGTTGTAATAGCACACAGCTATTTGTCTGACAGTGGCTGTATGACATAGTAGTGGGACTTTGCCCATAGGGGACACATCACAGTAGACTGCAGTGATGGGTGTAGAGACATACAGCAGACTATGTCACAGCACACAGGGACATAACCAGTATTGCTACTATCTTGGTGATAGACACACATGTAGTGTGTTGATAGACTGTGGGGTATAACGTGTGAGGGAGTGGTGGATAGTGCAGTCCATTTTGGTTGTTCAGGGTATGTATATAGTGGACATCCACATATCAGGGCCTGTAATGTGTTTTCCTGTTGTTGTCTTGCAGGTACGATGTATTGACAGAGACATCCTCCATTTTCATTTGCAGAAAATGACACTATAGAGGATGCCCTGAGACTCAACCATCACATCCTGCTGTCAAGGGGTCGCCACAATCAAGGACAGTGGGCAGCGTTGTGGGTCAGCCTTGTGAGGGTTGTTAATGATATTGGCCAGCAGGACAGGACCTACGAGCAGGTTCAACACAGGGCCACATACATGGTCAATGCTCCAAGTAAAAGGGCAGCTGTTGTTGCCAGAGATCATGCTGCCACTGGTGGAGGGCCTGCAATACAACAACAACTCTCAGCAGCAGAAGAATTCCTGGCAAATCTAGGATCAACCCACAAGTCCCAGACAATCACCATGCCATACATCCTGGAGGTGGTTGCCACAGCGTCCACATCAGGGGAGCATTCACTTAAAATGACTCTGTTCACCAGTATAATACATTTTCAGTCATTGTGATAGGCTCTGCAGACCAGTACATGGGTGTCAGGTCTATCAGCATTG